>NC_041400.2:88950203-89077703 GCF_900747795.2 Erpetoichthys calabaricus | reverse complement strand
TTTAACTTTGATGTTTATTGTTACAGATAATTTTATTTATTCATTTTTTGTATCATGTATTACCTGATGGTTATGCTTCATGCTGCAGAAATATCAGAATGTATGAAGCATTCACAAGTGGCTAATGACTACTCAGACATGACATTGCAAGATCCTTTACAAAATCTTTCACTAAAAATCAAAATAATGAACAAAATAGCACTGATCAAACTATATGGAGGAATCAATTAACTTTTCCAGAAATGCAGCTGAATGAATCATTAAGTAAAATTTTGATTTAATCAGTTGCTCGCACTGTATAAAACACAGCATAGTAAATGCAAGTACGACAGAGGAACCTGTAGTAGAATAGTATTTTGTTATTTCATCATTTGCTTAACGTAATTAACACAGTGTGGATGGGTGTAGTGAAAGCAGTGTTGATTGCATGGTGGAGTATGCAAGACATTCATAAAATCTTTATATATAATACGCTACCGTGGCTGTTTGTTTGTCTGTCCAGGATTTTAAATGACCTAATGACCTGAAATTTGGTACACATTGTGACAGATTAAGGTCTCCGTGACCCCTTGAACCCTCAGACTAGACGTCAGACACCAGATAAAAGTCCAAATAATAGTTTATTATTATTAATAATAATAATAATAATAAATGTGCACAAAGCACCCTCCACTCCACAATACTCAAATAATAATATTTCCAATAAACAATAACCAATCCTCCACTCCCAGATGCGTTGCCACCCTTCCACCCAGCTCAGCTCCCCGTCTGGGATTTCCCATCGTTCTTTTATATTCCCTGACCCGGAAGTGATAAGAAATCACATGGACTGTAAGATGGGAAACACTTCCGGGTCAGATAAAAAGTCCTTCTTTTCAACCCGGAAACACGACGTTCCCTCTGGTCATATGATTATGACGTGCTTCCGGGTTATAGGGCACGTATAAGTCCTTGAGCCTCCCTGCAGCGTCCTCTGGTGGGCCCCACGGTGTCCAGCAGGGTTGGGAATAAAAACTCCATTGTCCATAATTCCCTGTTGGTCTTCGGGGCACTTCCATGCTACAGGGAGGGCTCCATCTAGCGGCCTGGGGGTATTGGCCGGGGTAAATGGCCGGCCATCCCTCACAACATATACTACGTGATGTCTACTATCCACTTTCGGAGTGATGATTGACCTCCAAGGTTATTCCTCTTTTTATTTTTATTTTATTTTATTGTAGAATCAACTCTTGGCAGTGGCCAGCAGGGCAGCTGTGTGGAGCAATGCATACGGGCACCATTCTCATCCCTACCACCTTTCCCATCACTTCCCCTACCTCTTCATGTCTTAAATCATTTTTGAGGCAGATTGAAGACTTAAGTGCCAGCTTACGTGCAAAATGAAAGAAAACGTATTAAGTAATTGCAACACAAACACTGACTTAATCAGTTTTAACGTGAAAAGATGCTGACGAAGGAGGAGAAGAAACGGGCCACTAGAGTGGAGAAAAGAAGAACTGCTCAGGAAACAGCAAGTGCATTAAGCTCTGAGCAAATGAATGCTAAATGTACAAAGAAAGAGTATGAAAAGTATGAATGCTCAAGTCAAAAGTGTATTCACTGCATGTTATCGTGCATTACACCATTACTGATCAACAAATAATTCAGTTTAAAATATGGAATTTTTAATAGAAACAAATCAAAGCATTACAGAAACTGAAATGTCTACTTACTTACCAGTTGTCATGTATTTTCCAGGAGTGTCTTGTATATCATCCTCTGTTTACTGTATATGTCCGGGATTACTCTTCAGAAATCTTTATCCTGTATTGTAAGTGTTGATAATTTCATGTCGAAGTAAATTATGTAGACATTACACTGTGTTTTTGTAATCAGCACCTTGCTTAACTGTATACTAGTGCATTAGATTTAATCATTAATCAGCAAGGATCTGAACAATCTGATGTCCAGTGTTTGGACATATGTCAAACAAGCATGTTCATATACTAAGAAAGATAATTTCACAGGTAATGCAATCATGAGACACTAACCAAAGAGTATACCATTTCCAGCCAGAAAAGAACATTTTAAAATTTTGTTCTTCAAGTTATCATACAGAGATGACATCATTGTGATGCTCCCATTAGAGTAATGCTAAATAACTTACAAAAAACTAACATTTGTAATTAATATATTGCATCACGTTACTAGTTTTTGTGGTCATTTTTGATTTGACATGTATGATACATTTTTACAGTGCATTAATTCTAGTTCTGTGAAGTAGTCTTATGGGAGCATTGTGAATGCAGATAAAAGATATGGGCATGTGTTTTTATACATCCATTCCAGATAATTACAAAAATTAAAAAAAATGTAATTACATATATTATTCATTATTTTATTTTCACTCACCCAGTGAAGTTTTAGGGGGTAGCCCTTCAGGGCTTTCGCTTCTGAAGTTAAGTGTACACCAGGGTTTAATCTGCTCTTGGAACAGAGTTAGGTAAAGGTATATTTTGCAAGACATCATGCTCCCTAAATAAATGTATATATATGTTTCTTAACCCACACACATCTCAAAGTAGGCAGCCAAGAACACAAAGCTTGAATACAGTGATCCCTCGCTATACCGCGCTTCGCCTTTCGCGGCTTCACTCTATCGCGGATTTTATATGTAAGCATATTTAAATATATATCGCGGATTTTTTGCTGGTTCGCGGATTTCTGAGGACAATGGGTCTTTTAATTTCTGGTACATGCTTCCTCAGTTGGTTTGCCCAGTTGATTTCATACAAGGGACGCTATTGGCAGATGGCTGAGAACCTACCCAACTTACTTTTCTCTTTCTCTCTCTTGCGCTTTCTCTGATCCTGACGTAGGGGGTGTGAGCAGGGGGGCTATTCGCACACCTAGACGATACGGACGCTCGTCTAAAAATGCTGAAAGATTATCTTCATGTTGCTACCTTCTGTGCAGCTGCTTAGTGAAGCGACATGCCGCACGGTGCTTCGCATACTTAAAAGCTCGAAGGGCACGTATTGATTTTTGCATGTTTGTTTTTCTCTCTCTCTCTCTCTCTTATCCCTGCTCCTGACGGAGGGTGTGTGAGCTGCCGCCTTCAACAGCTTTGTGTCGCGGTGCTTCGCATACTTAAAAGCCAAACAGCCCTATTGATTTGTTTGCTTTCTCTGTCTTTATGACAGTCTCTGCTCCTGACGCACACTCCTTTGAAGAGGAAGATATGTTTGCATTCTTTTAATTGTGAGACAGAACTGTCATCTCTGTCTTGTCATGGAGCACAGTTTAAACTTTTGAAAAAGAGACAAATGTTTGTTTGCAGTGTTTGAATAACGTTCCTGTCTCTTTACAACCTCCTGTGTTTCTGCGCAAATCTGTGACCCAAGCATGACAATATAAAAATAACCATATAAACATATGGTTTCTACTTCTCGGATTTTCTTATTTCGCGGGTGGCTCTGGAACGCAACCCCCGCGATGGAGGAGGGATTACTGTATTAGAGAAAAACAAATAGTGCTCAGGCTGACTTTAATACTATATGGGAAATTATACAGATAATTCCCATCATCTATCATCATCAGAATCACTTTTATTTGCCAGTTGTTTCCAGAATATAACTTGGTAGCTTTGGAGCTGCTTATAACATAATATAACATCACATACAAATATAATAAATAACATAAGTTAAAGAACATCTTATATATAAATATCTATGTGTGGAAGTGTGTGTCTGTCCGGGCTGGAAATGAGAGGTGGAGTCGGGGTAAGGGCTCCACCTCCGAGGATACACAAGCAAGGCCAGCACGTCAGCAAAGCAAAACCTCAGAAGAAAGAGTCACTCACTTAGTGGCTAATACAGAAGCGAGGCAAGCACATCGGCAAAACAGTATCTCTTTTACATTTCCTCCCACCACTAATACACAAGCGAGGCGAGCACGCCGGCAAAAGGAAACCTCAGAAGAAAGACAGTCAATTAGCTGCTAATGCACAAATGATGTGAGCACGTCGGCAACACGAAACCTCCTAGGAGAGAAATGCCCGGAGTAGTTCCTTTCAATTACCTGACATCTCCACATTTCAATTTTTTTCTGACAATTTCAATAGTTTCTAGGACCCCATGCTTTTTACAGCATGGGCTTACACAGCTAGCATATAATAAACAGTTGCAGAATAGTGCAATTATTAAGGAGATTTGCAAATGACATGAAAGTGAAAGTGTGTGTGTATAGTGTATATGCTCACACACACACATACAAATCAAATGACTGTACATACACCCACCTTTAGATAGATCTTTATTGTCATTGTCACTTTTACAAAGGAACAACGAAATTGAAGGAACAACGAAATTGAAGGACAACGAAATTGACACAGTATATGAGAGAACACATTAATAAGTGAGGAAGACAGGATAAATTTTTGATTTGCAATGGCTTTGGTGCTAGGAAAGAAACAGTTTATATGTCTTCTAGTTTTAGTTGACCTAAAGCATTTACCATGGAGGAGTTTTTGGAATAAGTGATGACCTGGGTGCGATGAGTCAGTGGTGATGCTTTTGGCATGATTAATGACACTAGATATATAGATGTCTGCAAGCACAAGCACAGCCAATTGTTTTCTTGTTAGACCTCACATCATGTTGTCATTTATTTTGGAGTGAACTGCTTCTAAACCAAACCAGACTATGATGGAAAATGGGGTCACACTTTAAATTATGGCTTTGTAAAATTGCACTTGAAAGGATGTGCAAATATTTAACTTCTTTGACGTAAAAAGTACAACTGTTACTGAGCCTTTTAGCGATGGAAATTATGCTAATGTCCCAGATGATAGTGTTTGTGAAAGTTGTTCCCAAAGATTTAAAGGATTCTACCATACTGACTGAATCATTAATTACTAATGGGAGAGGCTGTAACTGCTGTTTGCAAAAGTCAGTTACCATTTCCAACTGTCTTGATGATACTGAGTGACATGTTATTTGTAGCACACCAATACACAAGACAAGTCATCTCCATTCTATAAGCTCTTTAATTTCCATTAGAAATAAGTCCAATAATGGTAGTCTCATCAGCGAACAATGGATTTTACTGAAGACTCAATGGATATACAATCATTGATGTACAAGGGATAGTGTAGGAGGACAGTACACAGCCTTGAGAGGCATGTGTGATAACATACAGGCAGTGTGAGATGTGAGAGCCCATCTGAAAATACTGTTTCCAGTTTCACAGAAAACTGTAAAGACATTTACAGGTGAAAGCGTTCAGTTCAGTTTGTAGAAGTTAAGTTAGCAACAGTTCAGGGACAATGGTGTTACTAATAATAATAATAATAATGCCTGCAAAAGTTCAAACTCTGCCTCCATGTGGCGTGGGCTGGGCAACACAAGCATATCAAACCAGTTTTTCAAGGCGGCTAAAGAGGCTCTGACAACCTAAATTTACAATGACAGAACAATCAAACAGATGACCATGCCACATTACTCATCATGCTGGTAAACAACGGCCACATTCCTCAATAGGGAACCAAGCTGAGTTCAGAAAGTATGCCACTGGAACAAACTCTATCCACCAAGCAAATGAGAATTACCATGCCGAGGGGGACATTCCTTAAAGAGGCCCTCATGCTGCACTATCTCAAAATTCCATTAAAGTGACTAGGACAATGGACTAAGGAAGAGTATAAAGAAATCATGGAAGCCTTCTATACTGCTTCCCTCAACCCAGAAACACCCGTAATTCAGGGCACCTATGACATCTGGCATGCTAATACTCTCAGAAACAGACTGAACCTAGATGCCAACAAACTTGCAAATATCCTCTATAAGGGAAGACTCACCAAAATGCAAACTATTCAAACAGGAGTAAAGCAAAGAGATGAGAAATAGGTATGAACACAGGTCCAGAGGAGCAAAATAAAGATAAGAGTTATGAAAATGAAAAATATAATGAGTCAGGCAACCAAGAACCATTAAACAAGGATAAACAAGAAACAGTGAATGCAATGATAGAAAGCATCCTTAAAAGATATGAAATAACCAAAGAAACTCCTATAGCCAAGGGACCACCAATCCCAAAGATAAAAAGTGATCAACACTCAAAATCAGCCAAAGAAACAGCAAACAAAGCCATGAGCCATACAAAAGACCAACTCCCAGAAGTGCTATTACTCACAGACATTAACCATCTAATATATGCAGCTGCTTTTGTCTTCACTGAATCAATTTGCATCAAACAAAAGAGGAAGTACAGACCAAAAAGTGACAACCAACCAAAATTTGAAAAAGAAATCTGAATTTGAAATTCGCAAAATCAGTAGTGTTATAACTACACTGATATCAAAAATGAGAAACCAGTTGAAGAAAAACAAAAAAGAACACTACTCAAAAGGGACAACATCAAACAAAAAGACCAAATGCCAACAGCCACTGAAATATTTAAACAACTACAAACAAAAGCCTAACAGATGAAAAGGATTGATAAGAGACAGAAGTTCTTTCACCAGAACAACACTTACAAAGAAAACACAAAGAAATTGTATAGAAAAGGAGGGAAAAAGTCCATTGAAATCAAAGAACTTCTTGTGAAACATATGGGAAAAACAAAAGAGTTACAACAAAAATGCTGAATGGATCAGACAAATAGTAACAGAGAACATCCAAATCAATCAACAAGAATGGCCACAAATAACCCTAGAAGAAACAAAAGCAACAATACAGAAGTCCAGTAACTAGAAAGTCCCAACTTACATCAAGATCTGGCAGATGCCTACAATGGGGCATCAGCAACCTAGAAACCTGCCCTGTATGGCTCATAACTAGTACCACATACCTACTTTCCAAAATAGAAGACACTAAAAACCCTATGACATGTCTCCCTATAGCCTATCAGATCTTAACATCAATCATCACCAAGAGTTTTCAAATACCTGGAAGAAAAAAATGTAATTCCCATAAAACAAAAGGGTGTGTAAAAGGAAGCTATGGCTGCAAAGATCAGCTTTTAATAAACAAGGCCATTATTGATGTCATGGGTGGCTAGGGCCCCTGCCCGGCCGGGACGCCTCTGACTTGAAAGGACCGGGGGAGCAAGTGTGGACAGAGTATCACCTCCTCCTAGATGGCAGCCTCCCTGGATGGCAGCGATACCTCAGACTCCTGCTGGACTTCATGGGAACTGGAGTTCATTACAGCCCTGTTGGGATCCGGGGGTGCTGCCAGGATGTGCTGAAACTGTCCCTGAACCTGTGTGGGTGGTTCTTCCGCCACACCCGGAAGTGCTGCCGGAAGTGGGTCAATGAGCACCTGGAGCACTTCCGGGTGACCAATATAAAGGACCAGCAGACACTATTCCGGGAGCCAGAGTCAGGAGGAGAGGTACTAAGCTTGCCGGAGAGGAGTGGAGAAGAAAAAGAGAAAAAGTATTGTGGTGATTGTGCTATTGTACTTTGGGACTGTGTTGTGCCTGTGTGAACGGGAAAGGCGTTACCCACAGACAAAAATAAAACATTTATTTGTTTTATAAGTGTGCCTCCCGTGTCTGTCTGTGTCGGGTCAGGCCTTGATATAATGCCTTTGTTACATTGAGCAAGTGAAAATGAGAAAGAAAAGCCTGACAACAACCTAAATAGACTACAAGAAGATGTTTGACTCTGTGCTCCACAACTGGATATTAAAATGCCTTGACATCTACAAAATATCACCAATACTCATCCAGTCTTTAACAGTAAATATCTACCACTGAAAAACAACCCTTACTCGAAATGACTCAGATAAAATGCTATATTCAAGACAAATCAACATAAGTAGCGGCTTATTTCAAGCAGATTCTCACTCTCCCAGGTACTTTTTTGCATAGCTCTTGCTCGACTATCCTATCTCCTGAACAACACCAGATATGATTATACTACATGCTCATTCACTATTAATCATCTGTACTATATGGATGACCAGAAAATATTTGCCAAGAATGACCATGAACAAACTATCCTTTTAACCTTCGTAAAAGGCTTCAGTGATGACATCAAATTGGAGTTCAAACTAAACAAATGTGCCAAAGCCACATTCAGAAAAGGAAAACTTACCACCACCAAAAACATCCAAATTGATTTAGACATCACCATCCAAGACATAGAATATGAAGGCACATACAAATACCTGGGAGTGAATGAAGGGGACGGAATAAAACATACCATAATGAAAGAAAAGATCAGAACGGAGTACTATCGAAGAGTACGAATGGTGA
The DNA here is from genome assembly GCF_900747795.2 of Erpetoichthys calabaricus. Taxonomy (NCBI): domain Eukaryota; kingdom Metazoa; phylum Chordata; class Cladistia; order Polypteriformes; family Polypteridae; genus Erpetoichthys; species Erpetoichthys calabaricus. Next base: position 89,069,462 of record NC_041400.2, on the reverse strand, counting down.
CAAAATTTGAACTCAATGCAACTAACAGAATGGAAGCCATTAACACCTTGGCTACACCAGTCGTAATTTAGAGCTTCAACGTTGTCAATTGGAGAATAGAAGAGATCAGAAAACTTGACAGAAAAACAAGAAAAATACTCACCTTACCAAGGATGCACCACCCAAAATCAGATGCAGCCTTGTACCTCGCCAGAAACAAGGGTGGCAGAGGCCTAATCAAACTGGAAACAACCTATAAAACAGCTACAACAGGCCTAGACACTTACCTTAACACCAAAAACGGCACTCCTCATGATTGCTACAGAGCATGAAAAGCAAAAGAAAAAGTACTCTGTAGCTAGCCAAGCCGCAATCTTCAAAAGAGAACTCAGCCTCACTGAAACACCACAACTTGTTAACGAAGCTCCAACCATCCACACCTGAAAAGTCAAACAGAAAGAAAAACATCACACCCAAGAACAAATTAAATAAAATTGGGAAGCCATAAAAACCTGGACACGAAAAAATGAACATACACAGGCTTGGTTCGCAATAGAAGTAAAATCCTGTAGCACTTCTTTATACTCCCTGCTGTGCGCTCCAATAAATGCAAGTTATCGCAAATATACTAATAACCCAATTGTGCTTTACTCACTCAGAATATGGAAAATCTTTTATCCGTGGCACCTCTGCAAGAGAACCACCTCTTTCAACCCTTGCAAACATATACAGTTTTTAATACCTGGAAAAGTTTTGGGATTAAAATGCTCAGAGATCTTTATATAGACAACATATTTGCATCTTTTGAACAATTACGTTCCAAATTCAGCCTCCCAGCTACACATTTCTTTCACTATTTTCAAATTAGAAATTTTGTTAAACAGAAACTGCCTGATTTTCCTCATCTCATACCCTCCACCATGCTGGAAAAAATACTGCTCAATTTCGAGAAATTAAACACCATTTCCGCATTATATAAAATCTTATTAGAGTCCCTACCTTTCAAAGACCCAAGAGGACATTGGGAAGAAGATCTCTTAATCAATATATCAGAAAAGGAGTGGAAGGTAGCAAAGCAGAGAATTCACTCAAGCTCCATATGCGCAAAGCATAGAATTGTTCAACTAAAAATTATATATCGAGCTCATCTGACTCGCTTAAAACTGTCCAAAGTGTTTCCAGGGCAAGATCCAACCTGCGAACGCTGCAACCAAGCTCCTGCCTCACTGGGTCACATGTTTTGGGCCTGCACCATACTAACATCATTTTGGACCAAAATTTTTAAGTGCCTTTCAGACAGCCTTGGGGTCACAATCCCTCCTAACTCATTAACAGCTGTGTTCGGTGTTCTTCCAGACGGACTTGAAGTGGAGAAGGACAAGCAAACTGTGATTGCATTCACTACACTTTTGGCATGCAGACTTATTTTGTTATATTGGAAGAATCCTAACTCTCCTCTGATAAGTCAGTGGGAAACTGATGTTTTATATTATTTGAAATTGGAAAAAATCAAATTCTCTGTTAGAGGATCCGTACAGAATTTTTTCAGAACCTGGCAGGATCTAATCAATATTATTTTAGAATAAGAGAAACAACTATTACCGCATTTATTTCCCTTCTCCATTTTTTATTTACATATATATATTTCTTCCTTTCTTTTGTTTATTGTTGTCTTATTAAAAAGCCCTAAGCAATTCTCCTTTGGCTAAGCTCTCCTTCTCAGGGGTGGGGTTTGATTTGTCTTCAATTTTTTTTTGTTATAAATTGATCTATTTGTATGGAATGATTACAGTAAAATTAATAAATAAAATTTAAAAAAAAAATTGGAAAGAGAAATAAATGCATGGACAATACCCAAAAAGATTAGGTGAGAAAGATGTAGACCAACATACTGTATGATCAACCCATGGCTGAAAACAGCTGGGCTAAAATTGGTAACAGAGGGCATTATTATCACTGCCCAAGATGAGGCCATCAAGATCAACTGCTACAGGAGCAAAATCCTCAAAAATGGCATCTGTACTGGAAAATCGTGCAAAGAATTCAACATCAACACCAAAGAATAATGGTATGAACCTGAGCCCCAAACAGTAACAGAAAAATATAACATCACAATCCTGTGGGACATGCTAATACAGACTGATCGTAAGATAAAGGCCAACAGACCAGACATCATCATTCAGAACAAAAAAAGCTGCCTATTCTTCAATATGAGACACACCTCAGTAAAAGTAACTGAAAAGCTTATAAAGACCTTAAAATCGAGATTGAACGAATGTGGGGAATGAAAGCCACAACAATACTAGTAATGATAGGAGCCCTCTGACTTACAAAGAAAGGAATGGAGAAATATGCCTAACAGATCTCAGGTAACATCAAAATACAAGAATTACAGATTACTTGGAACATGTCATATCCTAAGAAAGGCAGTATTCATTAAATCGACTTCTACCTCATTCTAACCCCAGGCCCAAGGAATGGACCCAGTTATTATGGCATGAACTTAAAATGGGCTAATAACAATACATTTTATTCATGTAGCACCTTTAAAGTCTACCAACATTGTTCTGGCATATGGTCCTTTATAGTCCAGATGCTCCAGCACAAAGTGCAGGCCCATGTTTATGGTGCTATCCACAGATCTATTTTCTCTATATGCAAACTGAAGTGGGTTAACATGTGCAGCAGTAACAGACTTTAGATTAGTTACAACTAGCCATTCAAATAATTTCATTACAATGGATATAAGTGCAATAGGCCTATAATCATTGAGGCATCTTCATTTTATCTTTTTTGGGAACTGAAAGCAATCTAGAACAGTACACTGTGCAAGAAACTGGTTAAAGATGTTGGTGTTGAGAGGAGCCTGCTGGCTTGCACAGTGTTGTCACACACGTGCACATGGGAGGCAGCTAAAGGGCTTGAATGAGGGTAATTCCAAACCAGACCGGGATGTGGCGGAGTGTGCTGACTCTTTTTCTCGCTTTTCTACAGAACATTCACAGGAGATTTCGCCTGGTCCTGATGTCATCATGTCTGCTTCCAACCCCTTTGATGTCACTTCCAGGTCCGAGCCAATGGATGAAGACCCTTCCAGGTCCAGCCCCTCTGATGTCATTTCTGGGCCAGAGCCTATGGATGAAGACCCTTCCAGTACCTACCCCCCTGATGTCATTTCCTATATTGGCCTTTAAAAGCCACCACCTTGCCCCTATCCCCTCAGTTCTATTCTGGACTCCAATCTGTACACATCAGTACGAACCTTTAACTATTTTGCAGCCAAGGAATACTATACAGGTGGCTTTTTCAAACCTTTCTGTGGCTTCTTTGATTTTTGTGACAGTGTTTAATTGTTGCAGGTGAACCAGGATGGGCAGACATTTTGTAGTTATGTCTTGCAAACAGCTTCCAGACATCATATTCCATCCATCCATCCATCACTCCATCCATCCATCCATTATCCAACCTGCTATATCCTAACTACAGGGTCACAGGGGTCTGCTGGAGCCAAACCCAGCCAACACAGGGTGCAAGGCAGGAAACAAACCCCGGGCAGGGTGCCAGCCCACCACAGAACATCATATTCCTTGATAGAAAAAGAAGAAATGGGGTGAGGCTTTTGTTAAGAAGTGATTGGTGTTAGAGCTACTAATTATACTAATCTCTTTTTGTTCATATTTGCTGTAAAACCTATTAAGTTTGTCAAGGAGGGATGAATCTGACTAAGCACTGAGAGATGTCTTTTTATAGTTGGTAACAGAATGAAGGCCTTTCCATATGGAAGAGCTATTGTTCACTCAAAACTGAAGCTCCGGTTTACTTTTGTGTTTCTATTTAGCATTTCTTATTGCATTGTTTAACTGATTGCTGGCTTGTTTGTAGGTTTCCTTACAGCCAGTTTTGTGTATCTCTTTTGCCTAACAAAGAATCCTTAGTCGAACCAAGGCTTTTAATTGTTATATATCCCAATAATTTTTCTAGGAATGCAAACCTCTTCTAATATAAGATGTAACAGTTGCAGTCAGCTCATGAATGTTTACACAAGCATTTTTAAAAACCCATCCCAATCAAGCCAGTCCAAACAATTTTGTATTGCTTCAAAAGACTCTGCAGTCCATGAATGTATGTTTTCTTACTTGTTTAGCTGATTTTAGCTTTTGTTTGTAAGTGGATAGCAGCTGTAGCATTACATGGTCAGAATTACCCATTGGCGCAAAAAATAAAGACCAGTATGTGTCCTCTATAGCACAGTAGCAGTGATTCAGATTCTTCTGCATATGCCAGCTAGGGCATATGACTAGCGGTTTGTATCAGGGAACCTCGAGTTTGGTTAGGTTTGTGTGATTAAAGTCACTCATTACTAAAACTGGAGAGTTCATGCAACTGTTCTCCATACTTGTGATATAATCTGCCTCTGGTGGAATGTAAACTCCAATGAGAATTGATTAGAATGAATTGCAGTTAATAGCAAATAATTCCAGATTGCCAGAGCATTGCTTTGACAATATGAAAACACAGTTGCACCAATTTTTATTATTATAGAAACAGACACCTCACCTTTTGACTTGTTGCAAAGATCTGTGCTGCTATCTGCTCTGTAAAGCAGGCACCTCTGAAGCTTTAATGTAGTGTTGGGGACTGATGTGTTAAGCCAAGTTTCCAAAAAGCAATATAGTGAAGTGAGAAACTAATTCTTGTTGTGAGAAGATTAAGCTCCTTAGTGTTAGACCCGAGCATTACTCTGGCTGCGAAAACCTTGCTAAAAGTATTAGTCCCGAGTATCACTCAGGCAACTGTACAGATGCGTCTTGCATAAGTGTTAGAATCGAGAAACACTCAGGCTGTAAAAGTGTTGTTAGTGCTGCCATTCTTTGGAGAAATTATGTCTGAGTGAAGGTTTTCACTAATTATGAAATATCTGCACTTTACCAACAATGAAGACTTTGATGAGAATACCCATCCAGCACCCAAAATGAAGAAAATTTGGGAGATAAACCAGGCGATTGTAGTAAAATTTCGGAGCATTTACATTCCAGACCACGATGTCAGCATCGATGAAAGTCTCATGGCTTATAAGGTACAGTTCGTTGTGAAAAAAAGAGCAAGATTTGGCATAAAGCTTTATGAGCTTTGTGAATCTAAAATGGGAAAAAGGGACAATGTTTGACCCAAAATACAGTACAATCAGTACAATGTTGCTACGTCATCAGTGCCGATTTTGATAGATGTGCTGCTGGATCAAGGTTACTGTGTAACCATGGACAATTTTTATACTTCGCCAGAGCTATTTGACATCTTGCTGCAAAGAAAGACTGACTCCTATAGAGCAGTGTGTCCTAACCGTTGTGGCATGCCTGATGACTTTGGCAGAGTTAAATTACAGCGAGGTGCACTAGTAACTTGGCAAAAGGGTAAAGTGCTTGTGCTGAAATGGAAGGACAAGAAAGACGTTTGTCTTCTTAGCACTGTACATAATGCAGCTAAGGTCACAGTACAGGCAAAAAGCAACAAGCAAGTTATGAAGCCTTGTGCTGTGGTCAACTACAATAGTGGTGTAAATTGTGTGGATCAAGAATTGATTTTCTATCCCGTTATACTGAGGCAACAAAAGAAATACTGCAAAAAGATATTTTGTCATCTGGTGGAACAGTACATTTGGAATGCATTCGTGTTATACAAACAAAAAGTTGGCAAAACTGTATCTCATGCAAACTTTAAATGCCAGCTTGTAGAACAAATCATTGCTGAACATCCATTGTCCACACTACCACTAAAGAGACACGATCATCCCAGAACATCGCGGATCAATCCAGAGCGTCTTACTGGTACACATTTCATTAATTATATACCTCCAACAGAAAAAAAACCAGAATCCAACTCTTACCTGTGTAGTGTTATGTTCAAAAACAGATATTTCTGGAAAGAAAATTTGAAAAGAAACATGCTATTATTGTCCCAACTGATATGTTGGATTGTGTTGTTCACCGTGCTTTAAGATTTACCTCAAAAAGGACTCATTTTGAGATTATATACTGTTTTGGTATAATTAGTATTATTATTACTGTTATTATTATTTTTGTTCATTTCATATTATTATTTTTATTCATCATTACTATTATTATTTGAACCATTATTACACTTTTGAGATTTAATAAAAATTTAATTCTTCATGCCAAAAGAAATGCAATGCTAAGGAGGTTAAATTCGTCAATTTTCTTCCTCAGGGATTTCACGTTAGATAAACCAGAACGGGAAGAGGTGTTTGAAACCTGTGGCTCCTGAAGCACACAAGTTACTTTGCGCAATTCTCCCTCCTATACTTCAGGTGTGTGTTAATTGGCTGGGAGTGCAGGTTAGCCGTCAGAGGGTTAACAAGAGGTATGTTTGCATGCAAGTGCCCTTGTTCGGTGGAAGTTAAATCAAGGCTGATCCCAATAGACAGAGGCTGATCACCTGTGTAGGTAATTCTCATTTTGTTACAAAAAACAAAGTTAACAGATAAAAACAATAAGACAGATAAGCAGTGACCAAAAAAATCATATAAGCCCTGATCAGTGCTATCAATATTTTACAAGATTTTCTAGCAAACAAGAACATGGTAAAATTACTTGTTTGTTGCTGAGTGTTTGGTTCTTCAGCTGTGCCCAGTTAGCTTGCTTTAGGGAAAACATGTCTAAGGGGATGGGTGGAATTTTATATATAGCAGTCAAAATAAAATCAAAATCAGCCCAATAAATAATTCAGTTATCACAGTCATTATTCCATCTTTTCTTCTGCAACCAACATATTCATGCAAGTTTTTGGGTATACAGTGGAACCTCGGTTTGCGAGTAACTTGGTTTACGAGTGTTTTGCAAGACGAGCTAAAATTTTTAATAAATCTTGACTTGATAAACGAGCGAGGTCTTGCAGTACGAGTAGTATGTATACGCTTTGTCTGCTGAGCGTCATGTGATCACAACTGAGCTGATGGTTCTTCTCTCTCTCTCGCTGTGGGATTGTGGGCAATCGTCTCCTATTCTCCGTCTGAGTCGGCGTGCCTCACTCATATAGTCAACATCCGTATGAGCATATACTGCTTACTACAGCATTGTGTGTGTGTGTGCACATGTGCTGTGACGCGCGAATCCCCGTCTTGCACCCCAAAACACGAAGCTGAATCTCAGTACTTTAGCAACACCAGCTTTATTCAGCTTGAAACAGCAATAGCATGGTTAATTACTGTAGCAGGATCTGCCACTCTCCTATACACAGACACAGCAGTCAGGCAGGGCCGTGGCCAAGTAGTACTGTGCCCTGCACATTTATAATGTTCCTTGTTCCTTGTATCACCCATCGACGGCAGGTGCTTATAGCATGTCCACGATCTTTTCGGATTCGCTTTTACGGCAAACTGCTACAGCCCTGGGAGACTGCAATTGCTTTGGGACGCTCTTCCGCATGTCGTCCCGTTGGGTGGAATTCCACAAGAGTTTAGAAACTCACTCACACCAGCCATGATTCTTTTCAAAGGTAAAGTGCAGGTTAATTTGTTTTATGTATTTTTACTTTATATTTGGTATTAATCATTTTTATATGAATAGTTTTGGGTTGTGGAATGAAGCATCTGAGTTTCCATTATTTCTTATGGGGAAATTCACTTTGATATGCGAGTGCTTTGGACTGCGAGCACGTTTCCGTAATGAATTATGCTCGCAAACCGAGGTTCCACTGTATATAAGGGCTTGTGGTTGAAACTCTGTCTTGCTTTTTTGCTTTGTTTCTCGATGTTCATATAATGTTCCTATTATAAAATAAAATGCCTTCATATGTATGGGATAATGTAAGCCAAAGCTATGTGTAAATATTCAAATGTCTACCTAATAAATGCAAATCACAATTATGTACTAATTATTGATTAAATTTGCTGCACATTTACTGTACATGTTGTAAGATTTTTTAGCTCTGTTGAGACCCTCCCCAACTGTGCTGCATGCCGAAATGCAATTGATGCGTCTGTCGAGGGCTGTTTGTTTGTTACCGAGGCAAACACAGGTCCGCAAGGCCACCTAGGCAACTGCAAGTTCTCAGCCTCTCTGCGTAACACGTCTGTCACCTGATGGGTAATATGGGGGAACATTATAACCTGGCCATTGCATGTAGTGAAGTGGTAGCACCCATTTGAATAAATACCCCGACTGTTCCTGTTTTCAGTGGAATACCTTGGAAAATGTTGTAGAATAGAGTTAGGAAAGCTTGCTTACTATTGATTTTCAGCCTGCTCAGTATGAAAAGAACTGATAACCACAACCCTTGTCCACCTCTCTGCATCTCATACTAATTCATATTAGGGCTAGAAGAATTCAGTCAGCCTAACTAGCAAATCTTCTTGAGTGGCAGCATGTCTTTTCCAAAACCCACAGCTAAGTTTTAGATGAGCATCCCCAATTAAGGCCATCTGTACTTTGGTAAAATTTTAAGAAGACTATCACTGACCAAGCAACAAAATTATATTTTAGAAGATCTTGGTTTTGAATTCCAGTTTGGTTTTGACTTACAATCTCTTTACTATTTTAAGTTTAGTAACACTTTCAAAAGAAACTTCTGTGCTTAGGTGTTCTTTGATTTAGACTACACTTTTTTTTTTCTCCCCTAAGGAAAGATTTTTGTTCATCTCTCACTTTTGAAATTCAGTCCCATCTAATAAAAGTTGACACCTTTAAAAATTAGTGATCAAGTGATGCAGATAATTTTTTGTGATGCTGCCAATCTGCACATGTTGAGGTTTCTTGGTTAAAAAGTTCAAAATACATTTACAGAGGGTGAAAATGTCCTAAATTGTCTTAAACTGATGACACTGGTGATCATCTTTGACAATACAACAGTGTTAAATTAAACACTGGGCTGTAGATATTGGTTATATGATGAACTATGAGATAAGTTCGCCAGCTGTTATTTAGAGGACTCTCTGGAGGGAGTCATTTGTCAAGCTTTGAAAATAGAAACTCAATAGAAGAATGAAACTTGAAATGAAATTGAAAAATCAGAAAAGAGCCATAGATTTCTGTGGGACTACTTTAGTATTGTAGCAGTTCTGGGCATTTAGTTAGAAGTAGAGAATTATTCGTCATTAAACTCACATTGGAAGAATAGAGGTATTGGTTAGAGGGGGGTTAACCCTCCTTTATGACATTTACAGGTCACAGGAGACTTGCTTTTTTAGGAGCCACTAAAAATTGAATTCTCATCAAGCCTGGTGGCCTTTAGCAGATTTAATTTTGTCATTTTGTGCAAAAGCTGAATTGGATACAGGCCAGGAATCAAAAGCTTTAAATCCAATAGAATCCTTCATTGGCACAATAGATGTAGAGAAAAAACAGAGGAAGTACTAAGTCCAACTTAGAGGTCATAATTCTCTTGTTTGGGTCATCCTGGAAATGTTAAAAAAGTGTATATATTATACACACACACATATATATATATATATATATATATATATATATATATATATATATATATATATATATATATATATATATATATATATACAGTGGACCCTTGACTTACGAACTCAATTCGTTCGTGAGGGCTGGTTGTAACTCAAGTTGGTTGTAATTGGTTTGTAATTTTTCCCATAAGAAATAATGGAAATGCCTTAATGTGTTCCGAACCGCCCACAGCAGCACTTACTTAACTTTTATAATAGAAAAGGGTTGTATAATGTGCATAATTTACCAAAAACACCAATACTTTTTCTAATGTACTAACCAAAAAGTTATAAAAAATGCCTAGCCTACCAGAAACAGCAATTTCATACTGTACTCACCATTTAAGTTGACATCTTTGGCTTGCAGGATGGAAAGAGGAGGAGAATGAAATGGAAGGTGGTTATTGTTTGGAAGGAGTTTCCTTATACAAATCTTTTCTTTGTAAAATTGTCGAGATGGTGGACTTCGACATGCTGTACATATTAGCGAGATCGGTCACACGAACGCCACTCTCATATTTCCACACAATTTCCTTCTTCGTTTCGATTGTGATTGCTTTCTTTACCTTCATTACCTTTGCTTCCTTCCTTAGCAATTATCGAAATAAATTATATAAATCACTGCACTGACCGAAATTACGTCCACAAACACATGTATCTGGGCTCCGACTGACGCGTACAAAGGCTCTCGGCTGTTTGTTTACAATCGCACAAGCGGATACACGTGACCGCATTCGGGTCGTAACGCAAGATGTTGGTCATAATTCAAAACAAAAATTTTGGTCGTAAAGCAAGTTGTTCGCATGTCAAGCCGGTCGTATATCAAGGGTCGACTGTGTATGTGTATATATATATATATATATATATATATATATATATATATAGTGGAAGATCAGCCCATCTACAGACAGACACTGAGACACACAATGTCCATGCCCCGGGGAAGATATTGCCCCTCTCCCGTTCCTTCCCTTCTCTAGGTGCCCCAGTGGGGCAAGGTCCCCAGTCGTCTGCCACTATATATATATTATATATAAATATACAGTATATATATATATATATATATCTATAATAATAAAAGGCAAAGCCCTCACTGACTGACTCACTCACTGACTGACTCACTGACTGACTGACTCATCACTAATTCTCCAACTTCCCGTGTAGGTGGAAGGCTGAAATTTGGCAGGCTCATTCCTTACAGCTTACTTACAAAAGTTAGGCTGGTTTTATTTCGAAATTCAAAGCGTAATGGTCATAACTGGAACATATTTTTTGTCCATACACTGTAATGGAGGAGGCGGAGTCACGTATCGCGTCATCACGCCTCCTACGTAATCACGTGAACTAAAAACAAGGAAGACATTTACAGCACGAGTCACACGCGGGAACGAAGGTAAATGACGTTCATTTTTGACTGTCTTTTAATACTGTGTGAGCATACATATTAACACGTGCAATTAAACGTGTGCATTTACGGGGTGATTTCTGAGGCTTAAAAGCTCACCTTTTATCAAACGCGGGAAGAAAGGTAACTGACGTTGTTCACTGTCTTTTAATACTGTGTAACCATACATATTAACACATGTCCAATTAAACGTGTGCATTTACGGGGTGATTTCTCAGGCTTAAAAGCTCGCCTTTTACTAAAAAGGTAAATGCAAAACTATTTTCAATCAGTTTATTGAAACGCTCCCGTTAAGGATTGCAATAACATATTCGCGAGATAAAAGAACGAAGTAGGGGGAAATGGAGGAAGACCCGCAAACAGCGAAGAGCAAAAAATTAATTAAACAATTAACAACGGAGCGAGTTAAGCATACAAGCATGTTCATAAGGGAAACAAAGCACGGTGTAAAACGGAAGTTTAAATTAAGTTTATAGAAACGCTCCCGCTGCGGATTGCAATAACATATTCGCGAGATAAAAGTTTAATGAGAAGACACGAGGTATAAACGAACCACACGCCGTGGCGCAACGTTAGGGGCAACAGTTTCAACCATTCTATGATCTGCTTCTCGCAACTGAAAGACGGCACATGGCGGATGTTAGCCGACTTGCTGACCGCAACGTTAGGGGCTTCAACTATGGCGCTGACGCCACATCTCAGTGCCAACACTTTGCAGACTGTACTTAAAAGACGCGCCCTCCTCACTGGACAGTTAAAAACACCAATCAAACTAACGATGACATCAAGTATTACCCAATCAAAAGTAGGAAAGGAGGCATCTTCATAAAATGCGTGTGGGATGATTTGCATGAGACGCTGCTTTAAAAAAAAAATTATAAAAAAAATACGGGATAAATCCCGTCCAGTATTGATTCAAAACGGGACGTGCAATTTTTATTCTCAAACGCAGCACGATTCCGTATTTTAAAGGACGGGTGGCGACCCTACAGTGCCAGGTAACCACCCATACAATCAGATTGTGATTCAGACTAGGAATGCAATGAATGTAATTACCCCGATCTACATACAAGGCGAAAGTCTTGCAACATTCAAAGATGATGGTTTGGGATAAGTACACCATACAACATAAAAGAGCTTATGAAGCCTTGAACCGAAAAAAGCAAGATCTCAGAGATCGTAAAAAAAAAAATAGGAGGTAATGTCGTTTTACTCGCTGTAGATTTTAGTCAAACATTACCAGTTATTCCACGACGGACACCAGCAGATGAACTCAACGCGTGTTTAAAATCCATGCTTCTCCCACGCTCGGTTATATGTCGCGTGTTCTCGGGTAGGTGCACCAAAAAATGTATACATTTAAGCATGTAATGGGCAAACAAAAAATGAGGTATACCCGAAGGCACTGCATTAGTACTTAATGTAACTTTACTTCTTAAATTTTAATGTTTTACTGTTTAATAATTTATACGCTTCTTATATGTTGTTCAAATTCTTTTATCAAAATACCACTGACAGCGCAATGCACGATAACATGGAGTGAATACACCATACGCATCCGCCCACGGCTGCCCTGCTGTGCGCAGATACGAGTTGATTCTACAATAAAATAAAATAAACATAAAAAGAGTAAAACAATCATCACCCATAAACCGTGTGTGTGTGTATATATGTGTATATATATATGTTGATATGTGGATGTGTATATGTATATATATATATATGTAGATATGTATATATATGTGTATATGTATATGTATATATATGTTTATATGTGTGTGTGTGTATTTTATATATATAAAACACAGCAACACTCATAACAATGACAACACAATTACATTGACAATCATGTTACGTTATTTTTAAAATGTTTCCTTTTTTTTTCATAACCTCTTTAACACACTACTTCTCCACTGCGAAGCGCGGGTATTTTGCTAGTATATATATATATATATATTGTCACACATGGGTATTTGGGAGACAGCCAACAAGCCCTAAGGAGAAACGAAGGGGTGAATCATGGCACTAACATATCTCTCTCTCCAACGCCAGGAGTACACCTCCATGGATGCATGCAATTGAAAAGTTAAATATTTGCTTTCTTACCTTAACCCATTATACAAATAAACCTGGTCAATCTTATCTTCATATAATCTTATTTACTTAATTTATTTAATATCTGCTTGGATCATGTGCAGTTTAGTGCACCCTGCCACCCCCTGGCCTGGCGTGGAATTACCTTCACTTGGTCCATACAGCTTCCTCCTACTCGCACGTGTGTGACACGGCACCCCCCTCAGCCCAGATCCATCAGGTTAGGCATACCTGTCCATGAGGTCATGGCTCCGGGAAAGGGAATCAGCATTAGCCTGCAGTACACCTCGGCGATAAATAATCGAAGACTTCTACGTCTGTAAGTCTAAAAACCACCTCAGACTCGTGGGTTCGATCCCCTGTGTGAGGCCATCCACTGTAAAGGTGCATGATCCGTTATCAGGGTGAACTCATGTCCCAAGTGGTAGTACCTCAGCTGAGTAATTGCCCATTTAATTGCTGAAGCCTCCCGCTCCACTGCGGCATACCTGGTTTCATGGTCCAACAGTTTCCATCTCATGTGGGTGTTCCACTCTGTTGACTCTTTGGCTTAGCACGGCTCCAAGACCTGTGTCCAAAGTGTCCATCTGGAGGATGAAAGGTACAGAAAAATCAGGTGCTTTCAAAACTGGAGCTGACATAAGGGCCTGTTTTAGGTTAATAAATGTTGTGTCATCCTATACCACATAATTTAGTTTCCCTTTCCTTGTAAGACTGGTCAAGGGCATTGCTCTCTCAGAAAAATGGGGTACAAACTGGCGATAGTAGGCCGCCAAGCTAAGAAAGGCCTGTACCTACCTTTTGGTCATTGGACAGGGCCAGTTCAATATGGCATCTATTTTGGAGCATTGTGGTCTGACTATAACCCGGCCCACTAGGTAACCTAAATACAGTATTTGGCTTTGATTAATCCAAATTAGCATTTCTTCAGATTAAAACGAAGAGCGGCTTTCGCTAGCAACCACAATACAGCTTTAACCTGCTGTAGATGTTCCTTCCATGTGCTGGAATAGATGATAATGTCATCCAAGTAGGAAGCACTATATGAATTATAAGGACAGAGCACTTTGTCCACCAGATGCTGGAAGGTCACAGGTATCCCCATGTAATCCAAATGGAAGAACACAATACTGCCAATGTCCGCTAGGCATGCTAAATGCTGTGTTTTCCTTTGCGGAGTCCGTTAAGGGAGCCTGTCAATATCCCTTTGTCATATCCAGAGTAGTCAAAAATTTGGCTTGTCCTAGCCGCTTGAGGAGGTCGTCCACTCAAGGCATTGGATATGCATCAAATTGGGAGACTTGCTTAAGCCAACTGAAGTCATTGCAAAACGTTCAACTCCTGTCAGGCTTTCTGACTAATACAATAGGACTAGACCACGGGCTATAACTATCCTCTATCACACCTATTTCCAGCATTTGTTTGATCTCCAGGTCCACTTCTGCCTTTTTTGCCTTGGGAAGTCAATATGGGTGCTCTCTGACTATTACCCCGATCCACACACATCTGCAGTTTCAATTTAGGCGGACCCCGGCTTCATTTGAAAGGGAGCAATGGAATGATGACTCCCTTAGAGGTTAGGAGCACATGCTGATACAGCGCATTGCTGCACCCACCACACGACAAACCAACTCAGGATCCCAGATGAGGACCCGAATGCAGCCATGAAACAGGTGACACCTCAGCATCACACTAGTTCAGATGGAGTGGAACAGTGTGAGATTTTTCATGGTTGCTGGAGTGCTAATTCTGCCACCAACCCCCAAGTTTTTCTCTGCTATTTTCCTATAGGGGACGATTGCTCCCTGGTTGAAATAAGTTCTTTTTAATTGCGGCGTTTTAAGTAACCTGAAACTATATAGATATAATATTAAAAGGCGATATCCCTCCCATAGTGATATGGCAGTAAACATTACAAATGGAGGAAGTCAAATGACAATAGTTTTATCAATGTGGGATCTCGATGTATACAGTCTGCCATTTTCTGTCGCTGCGCTGGAAGGATTCTCAGGACCGGATGACAATATCCCCCATCCATCCATCACCTTCGAAGACTTGGCTGCTGTCCAAGTCTTTTATACTGTTTTCTCCACGTGCAGGCCCTTACTTAGGTTCCAAACAAGGCAAGAAGAGGATTCAATTTCATCTCTAACATACAGAAATAGTACAATGCCCATTTTCATAGTTGTAACTTTCTCTCTTCAAATGCTTGCCTAGCAGTTCTAAATGCTGAGAGCCCCTGTGTGCTAACATTGGCCTGGCCTGTACATGTAAGTGGATTTATAAAATAATTTTTTGTACAGAGCACAGTGACATTAAACTTATTATTCTGATTACAGTCCACCCATTGCCACTGGATCTGTGACAAAAACAATACATGACAGTCTAATCCACAAAGCAAAAGGTACTCGATCCCCCTTCACAGTGTAGACAGTTCCTCAAGAACGTTTGTGGAAATGTGGGGTATAGTTCCACTATAGCTCCTGTTTCATTCATCTAATATACCAGCGTAAATAAATATTAACAATGATAAATTACAGTACAATTGGATGAATAATTACATGTGACATGGTGTTACTAAATAGTGATCATTGTATCCGACCGGTGGTGTAGGTGGAGATCTCCTGTTATGTCTTTTTATTACTTACATAGTCAGTGTTGTAACTGAATATCACTGGGCCCATGCAGTGGGTACCATAGCCTCAGATTACATTATAAATCTTTATAGCATCTTGGTGGACTTTACTATTTTTCGGCACTCATAAAATTATAACTACAGTATGCTGATATATGTGCCACACCCATTGGTGTCTGATCCCTTTATATGAGTTACAATAGTTGTAACATAAAAAAGATGCTATTCTAGATCTATTGCTATGATTATTAATAATTGTTCTTAACCAGTATTATTGCATAATTGTACACTAACTGTTATCCTCCCCAGCTTCACTATCAGATGTTCTATTCCCTTTCAATTTACAATTTAACATAATTGGTGGTAAATTATGCATATCCTCATACTTTTGAGCCAGCAACAAATGTCTGCACAACCATATCATGGCATCAGATTTACTTAGCTGGACTTACAATCTTTTCTTGATTCTGCACTCCTTCCACTCTGGAAAAGTGAGTCGTTTCTTCACCAGCTATTATCAGGTATGTGCAGCAGACCAAGAGTCATTAGTACAGTACAGTCATTTTAAATCTTCATTCATAGAACACCACCTTTTCTTCATTGATAAAGCACCACCACTGAGTTGGAGAGGCTTTAACAACCACTAAACTGAGTGGCCAAACTAAATTCTGTGCTAAATAAAGAAGGGTGAAGGGTAGAGCAAATACATAACACTAAACAATGCTTTATCAATCATATGTATAATACAATACACAGCACTATTAATGGAAATCATAGACTCTCAGTCCTCAGTCTCATATCATATATCATAAAATATCAGTTAAAGATAAATTAATATGGCAAATTATTACATTTAAAACAGGCTAGTGAAAATGTTTCTTCATTAGGATAATTCGCTAAACAAAACATATTGCATCAGTTATGCATCACAAGTGTCGTAAATTATAACAAGATGTTACATATTTGAACTTAAGTGTTTCCTAATGTATAACTGACTTAACAATCCATTCAGCTATGTTCATTATCACTGAGCACTAACCTTAATACATTGATGTAACAACAAATAAAACTAATCACTAACCAGATACAAATGAATGCATGTATTCAGTTCTAATACATTTCATTATTACTGAAGTTTTAATAATAATAATCTTTTGCCATACATCAAAATATGAAAACCCTCTTTACTGTATTTTATATGAAGACTAGAAAAAAAATTAGTCTAGTTTAATATAGCAACATTTAACCTGTTTGTATTTTACAATTATTTTAATATTTAAAAATTTTATTGGATGTTATACCCTTACACTTGCACAATTAATGAGCATGCAAGGAAATAATTCCAACAATTGCTGTTCATTAATTTATGATTGATAATCAAACATTAACCACCCCTTGATCAGATTATATCTAATTTCTCTGCCCAAACTTGCTGTTAAACTATTTCTTGCAGCTTGTATAGGAATATGCTGTGTTTCATCCATTAGTCACAGGGTGTTTGCTGAATCTGGAGAAAAAGAACATCTATAGTTTTGAAGTTACATATTTTTTATGTTTATAAAACTTTATTGAAATTCAGATTTTTTTCATTCAATACTCTAACTGACTATACCACAGGCTGTCCTTCTGTCTTCAGTTAAACATGTTCTAAGATTCATGCAAGGTCAATAAGTCAGTTTTATTTAACACAGCATGTGTCGCCAGTCTTCATCAATGACATTCTAGGCTCACTGAATAGGCACAGGATAGATTACAAATACCAATCAATAGTAAAATATTACTTTTGATTTTACTTGTTATAGCATTTTAAGATTTTCACATGTATTACTAGTACAATTAAGTTTGGATATGATCCCCTATTACTATGCTATTATGTTATTAGGGTTTGCTTCACATTATTAGTTAGTCAGCTGACAGACAAAGAAGCACAGACTGTTAATAGACACAGACTTACAATAATGACATATAAGAGCATCTGCCACCCCAGACTCTGAATAAGAGTAATTAATCCTTTTTATTTTTCTTTACTAGATTGTATCCCACTTCATGCCCAAGTAGTTTTTGTGGCTAAGGCAAAAGTTCTTTAGACACATTCAGCACACTGGAGAAAGGAACTGTTCACAAACAAACAGCCTCCACTCTTTGCAGTCATTTCTACACACTTAGCAGTTGCTTCATTCTTTCAAATATCATCACATATTCTCATACTCACGTTCTCTTTTACAATTTCACTTCATTCACAGAATAAAGTTCTTTTACAATTGTATTTCATTCACAAAGATCTCTATCACACGTGCTATAAACTCACTCGAGGTGGTGCTTTTTTATATTATTCATATAAGGTTTTCACCATTCAACGCACTTAAACGCGTCTTTCCCTTCATGCTTATTTACTTATCATGACCATCAAATAACTTACTTCTTTACCTTTATGCTTATCATTATAATCAAACAACTTCTGCAGATGCAAGCTGGTATTACTTTCATTAAATTAGGAATACATCTTACCTCAGTTTCATATGACGCTAGTCTCCAGATCATGGAAACTCTGTGGTGAACCGATTCAGCAACAATCACAGAAAAATATTTCCGTGGTGATCCAATTCAGCGACAACAAGGTGAATTCACCCATCGAGAAATCAAGCGGCACAATTCCACAACAAGAAAGCATTCCCAGAAAAAGCTACGCGGTCACAAAGAATATCCTGACTCAACAAGGAAAACATACATGCTTGAACCTTTTTTTCCTATTACCGGGCAAGTGTGCTAACCACTGAGCCACCATACTCTTTACCTTTATAGTTCCTAAAATATACAACCTCCATTCACGCACATCAGGCACATTCTGCTTTTCACAAGAACTTGTCTCCCTTCTCATTTATTATCATAAAAAGAGCAGTTTTCCTTTAAACTTGATCAGGGTTTGAAAGGAAAAATGTTTTGCACATTTATGGTAAGCTTTAAACAAAAGTGGAGACATTTTATTTACTTTATCCCAATTATATATGTATATATATATATATATATATATATATATCCTCTTTAATAAAATCCCTGTGTGCGTCCAGGTGTCCGTGTGTGTGTGTCTCTGGTGAAGTGCGCATGCGCAGGGCACGGTGCGATGCACGATATTACTGTCAGAGAAAGTTACAGGAGTTTTATGGAAATACAAACCAGTATTACTGCGAGAGGAAATTAAAGGTACACAATACAGTGACTCATATTACAGTCACATACAAGCCAGTATTACTGTCAGAGGAGATTAAAGGCATATTACAGACGCACACGCCTGTATTACCGCCAGAGAAAATTAAAGGTATATTATGGATGTACAAGCCGGCGGATGTACAAGACAGTATTACTGTCACAGAAAATTAAAGACACACAATACACGGCGGCAGGCCACGAAGAACGGTCAGCTCAGCAAGTAAACATCAACAAAAGAAAGGCTGAAAGAAAGAAAAATACAACCAACAAAAAGAATGAGGTCAAAGTCCCTTGCCATTTAATATAGACTGTTCCTACTAATGTTTATGCACTACTGTTCTAGCGCCCGTTATTGTAACGGGCTTAATGACTAGTATATATATATATATATATGTGTATATATATAAATATATATATATTGTGATAAGGACGCTGTATAGCGGCGACCCGACACTGACTCACACTGAGGCATGTGTAAAAAACACAAAAAGACTTTATTTTCTTCTGCTGGAGGGCACGTCTTCCCTGTGAACACCCCAGCCACAACAGAGTCCAAGTAAGCACAGATTAATCAAACCAACACACGCCCTTCTGGCACCACCACTCCTCCGTTGAAGCTTTGTCCTCTCCTCCCGACTCTGGCCACTGAGTGATGGTGGCTGGCCCCTTTTATAGCCCACCTGGAAGCATTCCAGGGGCCTCATGTATAACGCCGTGCGTAGAACTCACACTATAACATGGCGTAAGCACAAAAGCGGGATTGTGCGTACGCACAGAAAAATCCAGATGCAGGAATCTGTGCGCACGCAAACTTTCACGTTCTTCCACTACATAAATCCCGATCAGCTTGAAAAGTAACGCACGTGCATGCGCTTTCTGTCCCGCCCCAACTCCTCCCAGAATTACACCTCTTTGAATATGCAAATCAATATAAATAGCCTTCTGTGAAAAGACAATGGGAAAAGCATGGGGGGAAATATAAGAATTTCAGCGAATACCAAGTGGAGGCAAAGGAAAAACGTACTATTTTTTTGGTGTAAACAGTGGTATAATCAACAAAAGAAAGTTGATCGAGTGACAGAGTGTCGGAGAAACTCGAAAGATCAAGTTCGCAAAGTCGCACAGTGCCCGAAATAAAAAAGAAATCACATATCAAAGTCGCCGTGAAAAGGCAAGTCGTAACCCACCGTCTGTGTGTCATATGAAAGCTTATTAGGGTACAGAGAAAAAAAATAGGCACACAGTGGGAAAAACGCACGAAATGTCAACTTTAATCTCGAAATTTCCACTTTAATCACGTAGTTTATTTTGCTATTAAAGTAGAACATCATAAACTTCATCTTAAAACCGTTTATTTTACTAGTTTCTCAAGTAGCACGTTAAATGCTTTGTTCTCTATTTGATCTTCTATGTGCTCTATGTGTGTGAATCGCTACGTGCTTCCGTTCTTTCTCTTTCTCCGACAGGACACAGAATCCATTACATTCGAGATATTACAGCTCTCTGAATAATTAAAATACTGAGATGTATATGTGATATCATTTTCATGATGATAGGAATGAAAGCATGTTATTAAAAATGGGAACACGGTGGCGCAGCGCTTGTTCATATCTCACGCAAGAGACTTGCTGCGCCATGCGTGACCTTCGATGAAATAATTTATTACAGAAGTACTGTCTCTTTCAAACGTACTAACTTCCAATTCCTCTATTTACTTTGCTTTCTCCAAATACCCAATCACCACACAATCAGCTCTGTAATAGACGTTAAGCCATCTGTAAGCTTAGAACGCCGATTCTTCAAAACTTTTAAGGAACATTGAAATATCTTCGTAGTGAATGTTTAATTATTCTATTCGTCTATCCTTCCAGTGTCGCGTCAGCACCAGCAATAATACAGCGCAAGGCAGGAGCTATCCGTGAACTACCGCTGCGGCAGCGTATCCTCACATGTTTAATAATTAACAATACAGATTATTTAAATGAAGTTAAAGTTTTATCTGTTATCTGTATACTATAAGCAACATATTTTGCTGCATTTCATCTTAAAAAATGATATTGTCATCATACGCGCTTTATAAAGTGGCGCAGGTTGTGCAATATTATATCTGTAGTGTAAGTTTACAGTGAGGTAATTGTACTTATAAGTAAACAGTTCTACAAGGAGCACTTGATGGACTGATTGAGTGCGTTTATAGTTCTTGGGATGAAACTGTTTCTGAAACGCGAGGTCCGTACAGGAAAGGCTTTGACTTTTTTTGCCGTGGTTGAGGTAGTGTGTAGCCTACTTGAAACTGTATACCGATAATTCTCCTTCCGATCAATTGCTGCTGTGATTCCCCACTCAGATACATTGATATAAATACTCCGAGTGGTGCAGTGAGAGTAATATAGAAAAAGATGATCCACAGTGGCAACCCTTAACGGGAGCAGCTGAAAGAAAAAGAAGATGAAGTGAGAGTAACAACGCTAAAGCAGTTATGGTATTTGGAATACTATGGCTATTCCCTGGACCATTATATTGCTACAGGTTAATTACAATCAGATGCATTACACTAATAAACAATATGCAGTTAGTTTCAGTGTATTTATAAAGCTGCATCAGGAACGTGGGTCTAAGAAAGGGTGACCACACAGGAACAGTAGCACTGCTTTGACGCTGGGTGCCGCCAGTCTGCAAAACCGAGCGGAGAAATTGCGTACGCCAAGGTATGAGGTACCGTGGAAATGTGCGTGGCTTTACGCCAAGTTTAGGTTTTATACATCGCGATTTGAGCGTGGAAACATTCGTATGCAATATTTCTGTGCGTACGCACCGTTTATACATGAGGCCCCAGGTGCTTGACCACCTGGTTCCAATTGCACTTCCGGGTGGGACTGAAGAGTTGTCCAGCTGGGCTGTGCAATCCATGCAGCACCCCCTGGCGGCCACACCAGCTCCAAACCGGGCTGTTGAGGACTCCATCTCCCATGGAGCCCTACGGGAGGTTGAGGCATCTCCGCCTGCCAGGGAGGCTGCCACCAAGAGTCCCGGGGGAGGTATTGAGTTGCCCATGGTTGCTCCCCTGGAACATATGCAGCAGGGGTGTCCCGGCCAGGCATGTAACCACAATATATATATATATATATATATATAATATTTCTTTGTCATGTGAGAAGCTGTCTCATTTTAAATCCACACTTATCCAATTAACACTAGAATTACCAGAGTCTACGAAAAAACTCGTAGATCTGGCCCACCTTAAAACCGTTCACAGCTCTCTTTTGTATTAACTTTGAACCTTCTGTGAAAGTGTTTACTTGATCTTTGGACTTCAGGCTTCATACATTGTATGCCTACATTTTGTCATTTACTAATAAAATATGAAAAATGTTTCTTTTTTAAAAATGTGTTTACACGGTTTACTGTAGAAACAGAACACATATGAACTGCGTGTGTTCCAAATAGCGATCTATTATTTCCACTCTAAAACTCCAGCACTTCAGTCACTCCTAGATAATCAAACAAGGCATGAGCTGGGAAAACTTAGTGAATGTTCTGCGGCGGTGGAGGATGGAATAGCCGGCTGCTTGCTGCTCGTGTTAATCGGCACATTTAGAAGACAAAAGAGAGCTGAGAATGGTTTAAAGGTGGGCCGGATACTACGAGTTTTTTCGTAGACTCTGGTATTTATAGTGTTAATGCCATCCTAAAGTATGGCCAAGTACTTGCAGGAAGGTAACAGAGGCATGCTTCTCATTGCAAAGTTAAAACCAAATGTAATTATTCTTTTTCCAATTTAAGTTAGAGCTCTTTTACATTTTAGTGCTATTTGTGTACACCGTCTACAGTTTCTTTTTAAACACTAGCTTATATCGTAGGTTTGTATAAGCAATACTTATAAGATGACTCAATAATTTAATTAGTTTCTGTGTGTTTTTTGATGTTCTGCAATTATCATTTTAACACACATCAGGATTGTTTCCTGCCTTGTGCCCTGTGTTGGCTGGGATTGGCTCCAGCAGACCCCCGTGACCCTGTGTTCGGATTCAGCAGGTTGGAAAATGGATGGATGGATGGATGATACTTTAGCAGTATTAGTGGGGTTGCCAAAACCTTTAAACCTTTAACCTTTTGGGGCAGCGTGATAGCAACAGCTGCACAGTTCAAAACTGCTTTTTTAACAGGCGGACGAATCATGTATTTTGGATTATATCGAGCTGCTATTATGCCATTAAAGATTTCTACAATTATTTTAGTGAGTGCAATCGAGACTTTATGGATTTTATCGGCATTGACATTGCTCATCTTTAAGTAACTAACTGCAAGACCCGCTGGATGTGAGACTTGTCAGATGAGGTAAATGCATGCCTGCATACATCAACTCTTAATAACGCGCAGTTCTTCATAGCATTACAAAATACTATTTCTAATGGCTAATGATGTAACTTATTTAATAACAGTGTTCCAAACTACGGAATTTACTTCTCTGGCAGGTTTTGGACATTCGTACGGCATTTGATTAATCTGTGTTGTCCACTCGGATGCCGTTTCACTTTATTCTGGACAACCAGTCACGTGTCTATAAGTTTAAAAGTTGTTTTACAATTTATCGTGTCCGGTTTAGTTTCATCTTTTATTTTATTTATTCCCACATTTTATAATCATGCTTTGGACTTTTAAGTCCAATTCACATAATTTAATTAGCAGACTCTACCACAACTCACTGGCAGTTATCTTTTTTTTTTTTTTATTCCCCCATGCACTGTGGCCATGTTACAAACCCGTCTTTTGTACTTTCACAGGATTAATTAATATCACCATTCCAGTTAGGGCCAGGCATTTAAGGCAGTATAACTCGATCACGGGAGTCCATGACTGTGCGTGTGACCATCCCAGTATACATGACTGGAAGTAACGTGCTTTTGGGCACCAGAACTGGAAGTGACATTTGTGGACGAAAGTTCGAGGCAAACAGCAGGCAGACAGCAGATGTAGAGTATTCTTGGTGAGCAGAGAGACCACTGCAGCCCCTGTCAGCTTGTGTCACTGACAGTTACCAGCAAATAGCCCAATCTTGCGGGGGGTAAGTTCCCTTTTTATAACAGAGCTGTTTACATCTTACAGAGACAGCTTTAGCATGAGATATTATAACATATTTTGTTCAAAACAACTTAAGAAGAAGTGAAAAAGCCTGTTGCTGCTGATTTTACAATCCTAGATGTTGAAAGCTAAAAGATTAGCAGTTTTAGTATAGACTTAAAGTCAGCAGTTTGACAGAAATGTTGCAAGTTTGTTCTTTTAGCTTTGCATGTACACACTTAATTTTGATATGTAAGTCTTATTAATAAGCAATTAATCCATAGCTTATTAATACAAAATAGTAATATACTTATACTGTTAAAATGATTATACAGGTAATGATTTTTCTCTTTCTCAGTTCCCCCATTTGAACATAAAATGTTCACATTAGTAATTTAAACAGGTTCGGTAAGTTCATCATCATCATATTCAGAAAGTAAAGGGCGTCGGGGATTCTTGGGACTGTTGGGAGTAAAGGAAGTAGGATTTTGTGACAGAAACGTATGCCCCTAATATGTAGGTGCCCGCATCATGAAGTGATGGTTCTTTAAAGTAATGATTAACAGATTACAAGTATTTTCTGAGCATTCCCCATTAGTATGTCCCTTAATAATAGAAAACCTTGTTTTAAGTCCATGCTATTGAGCCTTCCAGGGTTGATAACCCCAGTCATATTGTCCTGTGTTTGCAAATGCCCATTTCTCAATTTGCACAATATCACCATAAGTGGTGGGATCAGACACGCACACATACTTCTCAGACCACTTCCAATGTTCCTGTCTGCCACTTCCACAGGGAGCAATTGTGCAAAAGTCAACTTGAAATGAAGCAGTCTCTTCTATTTGGAAAGTCAATGTGGTAAGATTCTTTTGTTGTTGTTTTAGCTGGTAGACCAGATGATCACCGCCTGTTTGTCGTTGTCCCAAAGTCAGATGGATAGAAATGATTAGGACTAGCAGAGCTATGAGTGCCATTTTTGCAATGCGAGATGTGAATCCAGGCAGGAAGTCCTTCGACTTTAACGGCGTGAGATGTGGGCAGCAGCACTTGAAACAGTCCCCTCCAGCGAGGTTGGTACCAGTGCTTCCTTCGGGTGTCTCTGACCAGTATCCAGGTTCCCAGGGGAATCTGGGACTCCTTTGGTGGAGGACTGTTTCGCAAAGCCTGGTTAACCTGTTCATGGACCTCCTTCAGGGATGCTCGGAGACCTGTCAGACTAGAGAGAAGATCATTGTCCACAGTATGCAGGGTAACATTTCCAATAACCATGCCAACAGGCATGGGACGTCCAGTTAGTATTTCAAATGGCGAAAGTCCCAACTGCCAGTGTGTCCTCCCTCTCAATCCCATTAAGGCCAGGGGTAAAGCGTCAGGCCAGGTTAAATTCGTCTGCTCACAGATTTTTGCCAATTTGGATTTTAGGGTGCCATTGCATGGTACTTGCAGTAATGATGTACATTTATCTGGAGCCAAGTGGTCAATTCATTTATTACAGATTTCACAAAATGGGTACCGTTATCAGTCTGCAATTTCTGTGGTATTACCTATCTTGGAATTATTTCTTTTATTAAGGCTTTTGCCACAGTTTTGGCATCTGCATTTTTGGAAGGGAAAGCTTCCACGCATCGGGAGAACACATCGACAATTACCAAGCAGTAACGGTAGCCCTTAGACGGTGTTAATTCAATGAAGTCCATTTGGAGATGTTCGAATGGACCCATTGGGTTAGGTGTGACGGCGGGACTTACCTGGGTACTTTTACCTTCATTAAATTTTTGACATAATGCACAGTGTCTGCAGAATTGCTCTGCATACGTGGAGAAACCTGTGGCTTCCCAATGTCGCTCAATATCTTGAGCCATTGCGTCCTTTCCAGCATGATCCAGGCCATGTGCTATTTTTGCCATACCTGGGAAGGAAGCTTTTGGGAGGAAAGGTTTGTTATTTTGCTTATGGGTCCAGACCCCATCAGAGAGGGATCCTTCTTTGGACCATTTTCTCTTTTCTCTGTCCGTGACTGCACTCTGTAAAGAGATAATTTGATTATCAGGGTCTTTGTCATCTTTCTGTTGGAATAAAGAGACTGGTGTGTTATTATAGGCTGCCTGTTTGGCAAAATGGTCAGCCAATTCGTTTCCTTTGCTAACAGGATCTTGTTTCCAAGTGTGGGCTTGGCATTTAACTATTGCCAGTTTTGATGGTTTGGTTATGGCTTCTAAGAGGGATTCTACTAATTTTTGATGTTGGATGGGCTTGCCAGTACTGGTCGTGAATCCCCTCAATTTCCATAATACTCCATGATCATGGCAGACTCCAAAAGCATACCTGGAATCAGTGTAAATTGTTATGATTTTTCCTTTTGACAACTGACAAGCTCGGGTGAGAGCTATTAATTCAGCTGCTTGCGCGCCTTAAACTTGAAGAAATTCGGTTTGCTTCCAGCAGGTGGTCACCTTTGACAACTGCATAGCTGGTTGAGGGTGTTCCATTATCCAATCGCAAGGAACACCCATCTACGTAGAGTACTTCTCCTGTTTCTAGTGGAGTTTCCTGCAGGTCCGTCCTAGGTTTTAAGACCTTAGTTATTTCATCATAACAGTTATGTGGCTCCCCTTCTTCTTCAGTGGGAAGAAGAGAGGCTGGATTTAAAGTGGAGCATCTTTCAGTTGTGACATTTGACAGAGTACAGAGTACATTTTGATAGTGTATTGCCCTAGCAGTAGTGAGATGTGAGGTTTTGGCCTGTACTAAAATGGAGTGTACGGCGTGAGGCACCATTAGGGGGCTCATGAGCACTATATCTGTACTGGCTAGCACGGCTTCTGTTGTGGCTGCTACTGCTCTGAGACAGGTTGGAAGTCCCGTAGACACTGGATCCAATTTTCTCAAAAAATAGGCTATTGGCCTCTTTTATTCTCCAAGGAGTTGTGTTAGTAATGCATTCATATATCCCCCCTTTTCGTCCACGAACAGAGTGAATGGACGAGAATAGTCAGGGAGTCCTAAAGCTGGTGCAGAAAGTAGTGCACTTTTTAAAATCACATTGAGCCTTCTCAGCCTGCTCATTCCACTGTATACGACCAGAAAGAGGAAGGTCAGCAGTGTTAGCTAGATTTTGTAAAAGGCTGTGCTCTTTCAGAAAAATTTACAATCAAACAACTTCTCAGGCTGCAAGCTGGTCATTAAATTGGGAATTCATCTTACCGTAGTTTTATACGCGCTAGTTTCCAGATCATGAAAAAGTCTGTGGCGAAACCAGGTTCAGTGGCAATCAAGGAAACACTAATTTCCGTGGCGATCCAAGTTCCAGTGACAAATCAAGGACAATCCACTTCGGGAAATCACGCAGCACAATTCCACAACAAGAAAATATTCCCATCAAAAGCTACGCGGCCACAGAGAATATTCCAACTTAACCTGTTGTTTTGTGACTGGTCTGGGAAGGTTTTGGATGGTGGTTATGCGGTCTTTTGACAGAGCTCTGGTACCACACATGATGTCATGACCCAAGTACTTGACGGTGGTTTGAACTAACTGCAGTTTGGCCTTAGAGACCTTGTGCCCATTTTCATCAAGATACTTGAGCAATAATTCTGTATCTTGTGTGCATGCATTCTCTGTTTCGCTACAGAGTAATAAATCGTCGACGTACTGTATCAATGCACTCCCCCTGTTAGGCCAGAAACCTTCCAGGTTCTGAGCAAGCGCTTGGCCATATACACAAGGAGCCTCTGTATAACCTTGTGGCATAACGGTCCATGTCCAACGGAGGTTTTGAAAAGTAAAAGCAAACCAAAACTGAGAATCAGGATGCACAGGAATAGAAAAGAAAGCATTTGCTAGGTCAGTTACTGAGAAGTAACGAGCTGTTGCAGGAATCGTAGAGAGAATAGTGGAAGGATTAGGGACAATTGGTGCCCTAGGAAAAATAGCAGAATTAACTTGTCTGAGGTCTTGGACAAAGCGCCAAGAGCCATCAGCCTTCTTTACTGGTAGAATAGGAGAGTTTACAGGAGAATATTTGATAGGAATTATAACCCCCCTTTCAACGGGGTCTTTATGTACAGCAGCAATTCCGAGTTTGGCCTCGGGAGAAAGAGGATATTGTGCACGGCAGGGACAGAAAGATGATTTTGGAAAAACCACCAGAGGCTCACAATTTGCGATCCTGCCAAAATCGTTCTTTCCCTGAGACCATAGGGTGTCAGGTATTGAAGAAAGCCATGGGAAAAAATCAGTTTGTAGAGAGCATAGAGAAAGAGACGGGTGACAAAAGGAACGAACGACCGGTAGGTCAATTTGGATTAATACCTTAGTTATCAGATGGTCTGAAGTATCAAAAATACCTGGAGTGATGTATTGCCAATCAGTCCTATTTAGACATTGCTCAACCCAGTCCCCAATTTCGATCCAACGAATGGTGTTAGATTTGGCCAGGGAAACATGGGGAACTGAACCTCCTAGATAGAAAATGTTCTGTGAGTATGTGAGATGGACTGAAGCAGCAGCTTTAGTAGATGAAATGAAAATACAAGAGATATGAAGGGTCTCTGGGCAAGTACCTGAAGAGAGAAAAGATTCTAACCAAGGCATGTCTACTTCAGTGGGGAAATATTGGGCAGTGCAGTGGAGGGTGTTGGGGACTTGAAGGTGGGGAAAGATGCATGAAGGGAAAGAGTGTAGGGCTTTAAGGAGAAGGGTGTGTGGGGAGATGTCCAGGGTCCAGGCTGCAAAAAAGGGTTTGGGGTGTGGGGAAGTTTGGCACAGGAGCTTAGGAATGGAGCAGTAAAATCCTTGTTCTGTCAGTGAGATTGAGACTGACAGTTTAGTCATGAGGTCTCTTCCTAGTAGATTGACAGGGCACAGATGATTTAACAGGAAAAGGTGAATTAATGGAGAGCTGTCGGTACTGAGTTGCACTTGCTGAGGCTTTGAAACTAGTAAAGTGTGTGGTTGTCCTGAAGCAGTGAGAACCTTCACAGTGTCTTTCGAGGCAGGGACCTCCAACAGTGACAAAGTGGAGAGTGTGGCTCCCGTGTCCACAAGGAAGACAGTTTCCTTGCCATTTACTATCAAAGTCAGTAAAGGATCTGTGTCAGCATGACGGGTAAGCAGAGGAAACTGGAAGAAATGGCTGGGGGTCCCTGCTAATTCCTAGGACCAAAGAATGTCATTAGGCTCTGGGAGAGGGGGTGGTGATGGTGAATGCTTGTTTGGACAGTTACGTCTGAAGTGTCCAGGTTCGCCACAGCCGTAGCAGGTGTAAGATGCTGGAGGTTGCTCTGATGAATTAGGCATCTGGGTGAAGGGGTTGTTGGGGTTGAAGGACTGGAACCCTTGTCTCCTCCCACGCCCTCTTCCTCCTAAAGAATTACCACGTCCGCAGCCTTGGAATCCTCTGCCCCTGCTCATTCCCCCTGTGTAGTATTGTAGTTGTGCTGCAAGCAGCTTAGTCTGTGTATCAGATTCTTTTTGCTTAGATTGTCTTTCGGCATGTTCTGCATGGCGTTTCACTTCCTCAAAAGTAGCACTCTACCAGCCTATGAAGGATGTGCGGACTTTGTTTTGAATGTCACTTCTTAGTCCCGAAACAAAAGGGGGAACGTCAGTGCGGTTTCGGTCATCGCTGTCTTTCAGACCAGAACGATTTGCCATCAGGTCTTGCATTCTGTGTGCCCACTCATCGACCATCTCATTCTTCTGCTGCTTAGCAGCTGATATGAGAGACCAGTCTGTTCCTTTTTATATTTTATATATTGCAGTTTTTAACAAGTCCCATTGTTCTAAAAATTGGGGTTCCTGATCTCCGCCTCGGTTGTGACCTTGGTCCCATCTCCAGGCGTTTCCATCCCCCCTCGTCCCATGATTAACAGTTGCCCAGGTAGTGCCTAGTTTTCGTCGCAGCACCTGTGTCCATTCTGCAGCATTTGGCTTATACATATCATCCAATTGGTGGAGCTGTTCCACAAATTTTAAGCCACCGACTCTCTTAGGGTCGGGTAGTTTGGACACCACATCTTTCAGTTCCTGGATTCCAATTGCGATGTATCATTACTGTGGTGGGATTGTTTGCTCCTGCGGGCTGATTGGGGTTATGTCTGGGGTTGGGGACCTGTATTAAAGGGCAAGAAAATTGGGTACCGGAACTCTGGTGTTTCGGGGAGATGAAACTGAACCCTGATACTGGGGCCGGGCGTGATGTTTGACTTCTAGTATGACTAGAAATTGGAGATTGGAAGGACACTTGTGACCGGGGTCTTGACTAAGCGCATTTACCAATTCCCATCTATCAAACATGTCCATTCTATAAGGACCCCTGTTACAACAGCCTTGGGTATTTCTACATAGGATTTTCCTAATTTCTTGTATTCCCGAGATGTCCCCAGTTCCCTCAACTGGCCATCTACCACCGCTTCATTTATTCCATTTTTTACACGCTCTTTTAAAGTCCAATCCTGTTTTTTTTTTTTTCTATTAGTTTTCTAGGTGAACCCCCTTTTGGAGCCGAATTGGGATCCGATATGCTTTCCAAAAATAATCCTTCAACAGAGACTTTTGATTTCCCAAAGGAACCTTCTTGACCAGTTTACTATTTTGCTTTCCCATGACTGGATAGCACCAAAATGCAAAGGAATAGATCAGCCCTCACAACGTTCCACCTCCAGTCTCTTCCGTCTCCTGGATCACACTCTGTGGCTTCGTGGCTTTAGCGGACGGACAGTCTGTTCAGCACGGAGTCCGGGACTTTCGACAGGTCAATGCCGATCCCTTCGTCAAGTGCCTCCTAGTTGGTAACCGCTCTTGGTGTCCACCAAAGATTAACCCGTAAGGAGCAGGAATATGACCAGACGTTAGAGACAGAAACTCGCCCACCCAGACAGTGTTTTTCTCAGATGCTCAATGTATTTCTGTTCTTCCCACTCCCATTCTTCAATTTATTAGAAGTGTGCCACTCACCTCTTTCTATTCCACTTCACAGGGAGTGTTACTCACTAACATTCTTAATATCTTACACTGCCTCTGAGAGACCCAAGTATTATTCTCTGCATTCTGGTCCACTATCTGCCAGGTGATACAGTATTTTAATTTATTTTTTTCTGTAAACTAGTCAAAACCCTGAGTTATGTCTTTTACTCAATCGGATTCCCTCGGTCTACTCATCAAGAATTTCTCGTCCTGCTAGGGAAACTCCCAGTTTCACTCGACCTTCGTATACAATCGGAGGAGGCCAGAGACTTCTCACGCAGGATTCGCCCGAGGCAGACCAGTCCTTACTTTTGCCGGAGCTGGTCCTCTTGATCCGGCCAGAATCGGTCCTCTTACCGGTCCTCTGGACGATCCCGCTCGAGGAGTCACATGTCCGTCTCCACCCCACATTCGGGCGCCAGAAAACTGTGGACGAAGTTTCGAGGCAAACAGCAGGCAGACAGCAGGTGTAGAGTAAAAAAGCAATTTCTTTATTCTTGGTGAGCAGAGAGACCACTGCAGTCCCTGTCAGCTTGTGTCACTGACAGTTACCAGCAAATAGCCCAATCTTGCGGGGGGTAAGTTCCCTTTTTATAACAGAGCTGTTTACGTCTTACAGAGACAGCTTTAGCATGAGATATTACAACATATTTTGTTCAAAACAACTTAAGAAGAAGTGAAAAAGCCTGTTGCTGCTGATTTTACAATCCTAGATGTTGAAAGCTAAAAGATTAGCAGTTTTCCTGAGTGCAGACTAAAAGTCAGCAGTTTGACAGAAATGTTGCAAGTTTGTTCTTTTAGCTTTGCATGTACACACTTAATTTTGATATGTAAGTCTTATTAATAAGCAATTAATCCATAGCTTATTAATACAAACTAGTATACTTATACTGTTAAAATGATTATACAGGTAATGGTTTTTCTCTTTCTCATATTCTTTTGGCCGTTGGAGCTGGAAGTGATGTCTTCAAGGTTGAATCAGGCAGGTTTTCCAGTGTTTGGTCTGTAGAGACAACAGAAGAGGGTTTATTGCACCCCGCCACTCTCTGGCCTGGCGTGGAATTACCTTCACTTGGTCCATACAGCTTCCTCCTACTCGCATGTGTGTGACAATCTCTTTAAATAATTATTTGAAAAAGGAAAATAACTGAAATGAATTGGAATGAAAAGAAATATTGAAAAAACAGAGTATTCTATTTGAAGGAGGGATGTAAATTTCATTTAGGCCAGACAGCTAAGCATTTTTTAGGTTTAAAGATTCATTAAGCCTCTGTACATAGGACACGACTGTTTAAGTCCAAACCCTATGCCATCAGAGAGTTTCCAAACTGTGTACTTCAGATTTGAAATTGGATGATGTGTCTAGAGCCTATAATCAGTGGAACATGTTCTGATATTGCTTGTTATATGCAGTGTGGTGACTGATATTATATATTGCTCCACTTACAAAAGGACAAAGGACAACGGACATGGACAGTCACACACTCGTGGCACGTCAATTTTCAGAATAAATCTCACAAACATAATGACTTAGTCAGAAATGGATTCAGGATCCTAGGAGCTGTTAGACAAGGGCAAAAACAAATAAACCACTCTGCTATATACCTCCATTACAACAGTGCTATTCAGAAACTGCTAGTAATATATTTGAAAATAAGTTGCAAAGAATTAATTTGTGTTCAGGTAAACTGGAATTTATATGTAATAATAATGAAACAACATAGAAAAATAAGAGAATTTTATTTTAGTATCAAAGATAAGAAATACAATTGTGATAAAAATGTTTTTCTTAAATAGCAGTCTGTGTGATCTTTCCTGTCAGGTGGAAACTTGTTATTCACCTTAGCAAATGTAAAGACATTGAGCTAATTGAACATAGCACTTTGACAGAGTAAATTAGCTTGCTGAAGTGTAATTGTTCAGTTAATTACCCATCCTGATGAACATTATGTTTCAAAAATGATTTTGCTGCCATTGAGGTTAATGAGAGCAGTGCCCTGTGGTACAAATGATTGAAATACAGTAACTGAAGGACTGAAGGACACCACAAACTCATTTGTTTGTTTATTTTCTTCTGCAAGCCTAAATCTAAAATGATTGTATAACAGTTTATTTAAGTATGGAGCCTCTCTCAAATATACACAGAAGAAACATAGATTAATAAAAATATCAGTAACAGTAATAATTGCATTCACAGTCTTCTTCTTTCGGCTGCTCCCATTAGGGGTTGCCAGAGTGGATCATCTTCTTCCATATCTTTCTGTCCTCTGCATCTTATTCTATTACACCCATCACCTGCATGTCCTCTCTCACCACATCCATAAACCTTCGCTTAGGCCTTCCTCTTTTCCTCTTCCCTGGCAGGTCTATCCTTAGCATCCTTCTACCAATATACCCAGCATCCCTTCTCTGCACATGCCCAAACCAATGCAATCTCGCCTCTCTGACTTTGTCTCCCAACCGTCCAACTTGAGCTGACCCTCTAATGTACTCATTTCTAATCCTATCCTTCCTCGTCACACCCAGTGCAAACCTTAGCATCTTTAACTCTGCTACCTCCAGCTCTGTCTCCTGCTTTCTGGTCAGTGCCACCGTCGGCAACCCATATAACATAGCTGGTCTCACTACCGTCCTGTAGACTTCCCTTTCACTCTTGCTGATACCCGTCTGTCACAAATTACTCCTGACACTCTTCTCCACCCATTCCACCCTGCCTGCACTCTCTTTTTCACCTCTCTTCCACAATCCCCATTACTCTGTACTGTTGATCCCAAGTATTTAAGCTCATCCACCTTTGCCAACTCTACTCCCTGCATCCTCACCTTTCCACTGACCTCCCTCTCATTTACACACATGTATTCTATCTTGTTCCTAAAGACCTTCATTCCTCTCCTCTCTAAAGCATATCTCCACCTCTCCAGGGTCTCCTCAACTTGCTCCCTACTATCACTACAGATCACGATGTCATCAGCAAACATCATAGTCCATGGGGACTCCTGTCTATTTTCATCTGTCAACCTGTCCATCACCATTGCAAATAAGAAAGGGCTCAGAGCCGATCCCTGATGTAATCCCACCTCCAACTTGAATGCATCCGTCACTCCTACTGCAGACCTCACCACCATCACACTTCCCTCGTACATATCCTGTACAACTCTTACGTACTTCTCTGCCACTCTCGAGTTCCTCATACGATACCACAGCTCCTCTCGAGGCACCCTGTCATATGCTTTCTCCAGGTCCACAAAGACACAATGCAACTCCTTCTGGCCTTCTCTAAACTTCTCCAGCAACATCCTATGAGCAAACATTGCATCTGTGGTGCTCTTTCTTGGTATGAAACCATACTGCTGCTCACTAATCATCACCTCACTTCTTAACCTAGCTTCCACTATTCTTTCCCATAACTTCATGCTGTGGCTCATCAATTTTATTCCCCTGTAGTTACTGCAGTCCTGCACATCCCCCTTATTCTTAAATATCGGCACCAGTACACTTCTTCTCCACTCCTCAGGCATCCTCTCACTTTCCAAGATTCCATTAAACAATCTGGTTAAAAACTCCACTGCCATCTCTCCTAAACACCTCCATGTATATCATTTGGACCAACGGCCTTTCCATTTATCATCCTCTTCATAGCTGTCCTTACTTCCTCCTTGCTAATCCATTGCACTTCCTGATTCACTATCTCCACATCATCCAACCTCTTCACTCTCTCATTCTCTTCATTCATCAGCCTCTCAAAGTACTCTTTCCATCTGCTCAACACACTCTCCTCGCTTGTGAATACGTTTCCATCTTTATCCTTTATCACCCTAACCTGCTGCACATCTTTCCCAGCTCAGTCCCTCTGTCTAGCCAATCAGTACAGGTCCTTTTCTCCCTCCTTATTGTCCAACCTCTCATACAACTCATCATACGCCTTTTCTTTAGCTTTCGCCACCTCTTTCTTTACCTTGCGCCTTATCTTCTTGTACTCTTGTCTACTTTCTGCATCTCTCTGACTATCCCACTTCTTCTTTGCCATCCTCTTCCTCTGTATACTCTCCTATATTTTCTCATTCCACCACCAGGTTTCCTTTTCCTCCTTCCTCTTTCCAGATGTCACGCCAAGCACCCTTTTTGCTGTCACCCTTACTACATCTGCTGTAGTTTCCTAGCTGTCTGGTAATTCTTCACTGCCACCCAGTGCCTGTCTCACCTCCTCCCTAAACTCAACTTTGCAGTCTTCCTTTTTCAACTTTCACCATTTGATCCTTGGCTCTGCCCTCACTCTTTCCCTCTTCTTGATCTCCAACGTAATCCTACATACCACCATCCTATGCTGCTTAACTACACTTTCCCCTGCCACCACTTTGCAGTCTTCAATCTCTCTTCAGATCAACTCTTCTGCATAGGATGTAATCTACCTGTGTGCATCTTCCTCCACTCTTTTACATTACCCTATGTTCCTCCCTCTTCTTAATATACGTATTCACTACAGCCATGTCCATCCTTTTGGCAAAATCCACTATCCTCTGATCTTCTTCATTCCTCTCCTTGACACCATACCTACCCATCACCTCCTCGTCTCCACTGTTTCCTTCACCAACAGGCCCATTGAAATTCACTCCAAACATCACTTTCTGTCCCTTGGGTACACTGTTCATCACTTCATCTAACTCACTCCAAAAATCTTCTTTCTCACCCATTGCACACCCAACTTGCGGTGCATATGCACTAACAACATTCATCATCACACCTCCAATTTCCAGCTTCATAATTATTACTCTGCCTGACACTCTTTTCACCTCCAAAACACTCTTAACTGTTCCTTTAGAATAACTCCTACCCCATTTCTCCTCCCATCCACACCATGATAGAACAATTTGAATCCACCTCCAAACCACCTGGCCTTACCCCCCTTCTCTTGAACGCACAATATATCAAACAATATATCAAACTTCCTTCTCTCCATCATATCTGCTAACTCTCTCCCCTTACCAGTCATACTGCCAACATTCAAAGTTCCTACCCTCAGTTCCACTCTCTTTATTTTCCTCCTCTCCTTCTGCCTCCGGACACGTCTCCCCCCTCTTCTTCTCCTTCTTCTTCTTCGGCCAACAGTAGCCAAATTTCTGCCAGCACCCTGTTGTCGTTGTTAACCCGGGGCTCAACCGATCCGGTATGGAAATTTGTATTGTTGTCCGCGTATTGATTTGGCAAAAATGCCCTTCCTGACATAACTCTCCCCATTTATCTGGGCTTGGGACCGGCATGAAGAAACACACTGATTTGTGCATCCCCTGTGACAGTGTTTATATTATATAATGGGTATTACAAATCTTTTGAAAGAAAAAATTCTGAATATGTAAAATTGTTTTATTTTTGGGGGTTGGTGTTCTGGAAAGGTGTATTAGTGTTTGCCAGGGAATTATTTGGATGTTGGTTTCTGGTGTTCTGCAGGGTTATGTGTGTGCAAATAATACTTTTTTTTTGCTTATTATTTATTTTGCATCTGGTCACTATCATGCTATATAGTTACTGGTTACACGATTCATGTCATTTGACTAGTGACATCATCACAGCTGTATTAAATCAGAATGAGCACATGGTTAAAGTATTGTGTGAACTGTATAGCAATATAAAGGAAAGACTTGGCAAAACAAATGCAATTGCTACTTTTTTTACCAATGAATTTAGCATGATCCCTTTATCTCATCTGTCAATATCATGTCTAATTATGTTCTGACCTTGTATACAAAGGACATTTCTTCTGCATAGCTTTTAGATCTCAGTTGCTCAAATTAAAGTGGACTGGCAGGATTTTATGAAAAAAAAACATAATAATCATATACCTAGGGTTTTGTTTTCAGCCATTTTCTTTTCAATATCTACATGGATACACAAAGTATAAATGTCTCTTGGAAATTTCAACTTTTACATCAACACTAAAGGAAAAATTGAACTGCACAGGTTTCTGTTTGGGTAAGAATGAGGATGCTATTATATATACACAACAGCATGATGTCAGATGCAGCTGATCACCATACTTTGTTTTTCATATTAATACTCACAAGTGATAAAAGTTATAGAAAATAACCAGTGTCATTTAACTTGTTCATTTTTATATGGAAGCAGAAATTCAACTTAAAAGTAAAGAAAACTTCCCTGTGTTAGCAGTTGATTATTAAAATCACTTCCCCTTAAATGCTGTTTCACAGCTTTCAATAATATAAATCAGACAATGGATTTTTCACAAAATGTAAGGAGACTGGTTATGTTTTGATGTGGCAGTATGTATTACTTATACATTTTGTAATTCTGAACTTCATTGTGTCAAAGTAAAAACATCTACAGGGTCAAATTAAAAAATAACCTGTCTGATCAATGCCTAATACTGATATAGCTACTTATGTTATTACATAACATCATACATGCAGATTGCTACAAGTGCATTGGGTAATTGCAGAAAGCATCCATCTCAACATAGGATAGTGGTTGTTGTTCACTCTCAAGATAGATAGATAGATAGATAGATAGAT
The DNA here is from genome assembly GCF_900747795.2 of Erpetoichthys calabaricus. Classification (NCBI taxonomy): domain Eukaryota; kingdom Metazoa; phylum Chordata; class Cladistia; order Polypteriformes; family Polypteridae; genus Erpetoichthys; species Erpetoichthys calabaricus. The sequence goes on along the minus strand of NC_041400.2, from coordinate 89,032,125 downwards.
AGATAGATAGATAGATAGATAGATAGATAGATAGATAGATAGATAGATAGATAGATAGATAGATAGATAGATAGATAGATAGATAGATAGATAGATACTTTATTAATCCCCAAGGGGAAATTCACATACTCCAGCAGTAGCATACTGATAAAAACAATAAAAGACATTAATCTTGTATAGTGTTAACATCGCCCCCCCCACCCCCCCCTGAGTGGAATTGAAGAGTTGCATAGTGTGGGGGAGGAACAATCTCCTCAGTCTGTCAGTGGAGCAGTGAATTCTCCATGATTGACAGGAGCCTGCTCAGCGCCCGTCGCTCTGCCACAGATGTCAAACTGTCCAGCTCTGTGCCTACAATAGAGCCTGCCTTCCTCACCAGTTTGTCCAGGCATGAGGTGTCCCTCTTCTTTATGCTGCCTCCCCAGCACACCACTGCGTAGAAGAGGGCGCTCACAACAACCGTCTGACAGAACATCTGCAGCATCTTATTGCAGATGTTGAAGGACGCCAGCCTTCTAAGGAAGTATAGTCGGCTCTGTCCTCTCTTGCACAGAGCATTGGCAGTCCAGTCCAATTTATCATCCAGCTGCACTCCCAGGTATTTATAGGTCTGTACCCTCTGCACACAGTCACCTCTGATAATCACAGGGTCCAGGAGGGGCCTGGGCCTCCTAAAATCCACCACCAGGTCCTTAGTTTTGCTGGTGTTCAGTTGTAGGTGGTTTGAGTCGCACCATTTAACAGTCCTTCATTAGGTTCCAATACTCCTCCTCCTGCCCACTGCTGATGCAGCCCACGACAGCAGTATCGTCAGCGAACTTTTTCATTTGGCAGGACTCCGAGTTGTATTGAAAGTCCGATGTATATAGGCTGAACAGGACCGGAGAAAGCACAGTCCCCTGTGACGCTCCTGTGCTGCTGACCACAATGTCAGACCTGCAGTTCCCGAGACGCACATTCTGAGGTCTGTCTGTAAGATAGTCCACGATCCATACCACCAGGAATGAATCTACTCCCATCTCTGTCAGCTTGTCCCAAAGGAGCCGAGGTTGGATGGTGTTGAAGGTGCTAGAGAAGTCCAGAAACATAATTCTTACAGCACCACTGCCTCTGTCCAGGTGGATGGCATCCTCCGCTCCCACCTTCTCCTGGTATTCGAACTGCAGAGGGTTGAGGGTGTGGCAGACCTGTGGCCTCAGGTGGTGAAGCAGCAGCCGCTCCATGGTCTTCATCACATGTGACGTTAGAGTGACAGGCCGGAAGTCATTCAGCTCACCAGGACGTGATACCTTTGGGACTGGGGTGATGCAAGATGTTTTCCAAAGCCTCGGGACTCTCCCCTGTTACAGGCTCAGGTTGAAGATGCGCTGTAGTGGACTCCCCAGCTCCAACGTACAGACTTTCAGCAGTCGTGGAGATACTACATCTGGACCCACTGCTTTGCTGGCTCGAAGTCTCCTCAGCTCTCTGCTTACCTGGGCTGCTGTAATTGTGGGTGGGGGTAAACTCTCTCCTATCCTGGTATCAGCAGAAGAATGGGTGAAGGATGCAGTACTCTGAGGTGAGAGTGGGTTAGGGTGGTGAAATCTGTTAAAGAAGTTGTTCATCAGGTTCGCTCTCTCCTCATCTCTCTCGATGGTGGCACCCCGCTTCGAGCTGCACCCAGTTATGATCTTCATCCCATCCCATACTTCCTTCATGCTGTTATTCTGCAACTTCTGCTCCAGCTTTTGCCTGTACTGCTCCTTGACCTCCCTGAGCTGGTCTTAGAGTTCCTTTATAAGCCCTTTTCTTCTGGTTCAAAAGGCCCTTGATGTTACTTGTAATCCATGGCTTGTTGTTAGCATAGCAGCGTACTGTTCTTACTGGAACTACAATGTCCATACAGAAGTTGTTGTAGTCAGTAGTGCAGTTAACAGCCTCCTCAATGTTCTCACTATATGATCTCTGCAGGATATCCCAGTCCGTAGTTCCAAAGCAGTCTCTCAGAGCCTGCTCTTCCACAGGGGACCACTTCCTGAATGAGCGTGTGGTTGTAGGTAGCTCCCTCACTCTTGGTTTGTAGTGAGGCCAAAGCAGAACCAGGTTATGACCTGCTTTCCCAAGCGCAGGCAGAGGGGTGGCGCTGTATGTGTCTTTAACGTTTGCATACAGTAGGTGTAACAGGTAACAGGTGTTACAGTCCACATATTGGGAGAAGGCAGGTAATGTTTTGTCCAGCGTCACATGGTTAAAGTCTCCAGCGATTAGCACAAGTGCCTCAGGGTGCTGTGTTTGTAGTTTACCAGCAGTGGCGTGGATGAAGTCACACGCTATCACACTATGTCCACGTCCACCCAAGGAGGGATGTTAACAATAACAACAATGACGTGTCCAAACTCTCTGGGCAAGTAATAGGGACGCAGACTTACGGCCAACAGTTCGATGTCCCTGCAGCAAGTGGAGATTTTGACGTTTACATGTCCAGGGTTGCACCACTTTGTATTCACATAGAGAGCGAGTCCTCCTCCTTTCTGTTTCCCGCAGGTATTTGCGTCTCTGTCCGCTCTAACTGTGCTAAACCCGGGTAGCTCCACGTTAGCATCTGGGATGCTAGTCGTTGGCCACGTTTCACAAAAACACAACAAACTGCATTCTTTGTAGGTCCTGACATTTTTCACCAGCGCAGCCAGTTCATCAATCTTATTTGGTAGTGAGTCCACATTTCCCAGGATCACAGAAGGTACTCAAGGCTTGTATCGCCACTTTCTCACTAGCTGTTTAACCTTTAGCTTAGTGCCAGCTCTGCTGACACGATACCGCCTTCTTACCTCGTCAGGTAAATAGGGAACCACACCGGCACGGGCCTTTGTTTTCAGCGCTTGAACTTAAATACCTGAATAGACGAGTCTCAGGGTGTAAAAATCCATGTTCAAGTAGTAAGAAAAAGGTAAAAATTTAAAGTTGTACACGGAGCTGCTGGAAAGGCTGCCGCTCACGGCGGCACCTACCACTGACAGTTTATTAAAAGGAAAAAGAAGAAGGCACAGGAGAAAATGCTTCTGGGATGCTAGATGACCTGGGGTTGCATTGTCCCTTGTGAGGAATGTTGAACATTGGAGAAAAGAGAAAAGAATGGCAAAATCGGGAGTACACTGGAATGTTTGTGGATAAGCCTACCTATGGTTAGTCTGGGTTATAAAACACATTATGACAGGCCCATAGTGGCTATAATTTTGATTGTTTTACCAAGGTTATCTTTGATCTTTTGTTCACTCTCTTAATCATATCCACTTTGTATTTTGTTTAAAAAGTCTCACATTCATACACTTATTGCCATCTTGACTTTATTTTGAGCTGTGAACATGTGTATAATTTTTAATTCCTACTCTTAATTCAGAGGCAAGAGTTTTTTATTTTTCTAAACAACCATAATCTCACTATGTTTGCTCAAATTACCTTGCTAGATTTCAGTCCCTATTTCAAGTGGTTTCAATTAGGTATCAAATTTTTTTTTGCAGTAGACCTAGGTGATTCTAATAATCTTCTTCTTTCAGCTGCATATCTTCCTGTCCTCTGCATCTTGCTCTGTTACTAATTATAAGAATTCTTTACATTTATATAGTGCTTTTCTTACTACTCAAAATGCTTTTGCACTCCACACAAGGATGACACAGAAATCGAAGGAGATTAAAGTTTCAGAGAAAGGTAATTTATTAATTAAATGATAAGCACAGGAAGGGTTAATTAAAGAGAACATGAAAACATGAATGAAAAGAGCTAACCTACCAGCACTTTAGGTACATACTAAAATATAGACACCTTCATTCTATCATATGGGGCACCTCACAGAATTACACACTACATACAAAATGCAGATGCTGCCAGTTGACCTCATATCCAATATTTCTCTTGATTTCAAATTAGTGTTCTTGTGCACAGAAGTGGCTTTTAAGTTTCTGTCAGGAACTATGCCTAGATGTGTCAGAGATATAACTCTTGAGGTCAGGATCAGCCCGTGGAACCCCTGGAACCATCCTTCTTGACCTCCATTTTATCCTAAATCCCAAACTCTGTTTGAAGGGTCACGTAAAACTCTCAGTCACCTGTTCATTAGAAACAGTAGCAGGGTCACACATATAACCAGTTATACTGGGTGTCATAAATACTAGGAGCTTTCCATAAAATATCAGATGGACCTGATTAATTAATTGAGTTGTAATGGTTTTGGTATTTTACAGAAGAGAAGTCAAAAGAAGTCAAAGTCAGTCACACTAAAAACTCAGTAGATCACTCAAGGTTCAGGGGAAATCACTAATCTCAATTTTTAAACAAAACTCAATTAACTGCAAGAATATAAGTGTGCTTTGTGGATTGCCCACCTTGAGGATTTGTGTGAGTTGTACATAGAAGTTAAATTGAAGATCAGGGATGTGGGGATCTTGAGGTTTCACACAAATCGTATGTGAATGTTAACTACACTGTTTACCTTGATCAGGGGTTACACTGTATATGAGTTCCTAGACGATCAGGGGCTTGCTGCTATTGACTGGAAGACTAGGGGCTAGATGCCAGAGATCAGGGGCTTAGGCTCCTGAAGACCCCCCTCAACACCACTGATCCCCATTAATTAACTACTGCTGTTAGAAGCATTAACTTTCAGGTAATCTTAAATAACAATTAATTTGTCGAGTTTGTCAAATTTCTTAATATCCTAGAGGTGACTCAGCCTTCCAATATAGTGGAAACATACAATATGAGTTTCAAAGACTAAGAATGTAACTTGAATACTTGTGATGATAACAATGGTCTACTTCTTTAGGATACAAGGCAAAAGATCCTAAAGGTGCTGAGTAACTGCCATACACACAAAAGACCCTGAGGAACATACACATCCACAGTGGTACCTAAATATGTGCTGATCCTGCCATTTTAGAGTCTCAGCATTTTATTAGTAAGTTGCTAGGACTCACTGCACAATTTCTCCTTAGAGGCACTATAAGTCTCTGCTATAAAACTCAACGCAGTGCTCTCTGTCTGATATTACAGATTTAAACCTTGAACAATGTTAACTTTGAATTTACAGTGCTAGGTATCATGGTTAACAACTCAGAACCTATCACTGCTTGATCCTGTTGATAGTCTTGGTATTTTGCTTCTGGTGACATTCCTACAGTTTTGGTAATGACGTCTGGCAATGCTTGCTTTGTCTTACAGTTAGTCTAGTTGACCTAGGACAGTTCCAGGTTGGTACTGCAGAAGCCAGAGAGTGGTAGACAGGGAAAAGACAGCAGTTATGGGTCATTTCTTATAAAATAAAACAAGCTCTGGCAAGGATTATGCAAGATGTCTTATTAATACAATGTATAAGAATCTGCTGGGGGCAGTGACACCTATGTATCTGCATCTAAGATAGGATTAAGCGGAAAATCATAAAGAGACGTTGGAGGAATTCCATCCTGGAATTCTCATTTCAACTGTCGGTCTACCACAAACCTAGATTTACAACGTAATACCCAGCAGGATCGGACATGGCACTGATGGATAAGATAAGGCCAACTCTTTGGAGTCACAAAGACTAACAATGGACATTTTAAACCAAAGTGTCTTGTGCAGTAACCTTATTGTAAATACTGAGTACAGGTTTATTCACTGTGTGCATAACACTTAAGGAGCATATATCTTCCTGCATAGACAGGCTCTTCATTGTTTTGCTGTCACAAACTGCTGTCAGTCGAGAAAAAGAGAAAAATATACAAAATATACCAGTGTAAATTTAACTCTATTAAGGTAAATCTGAAGCAGTAAACTGAGCCATAGTTGAAGTTACAAAGCTTGTTTCTCAGTTTTAAAATAGATGAATCTGAAATTTTACCATTCATTCCATTTAATGGGAGTTTTTGAAATTTCAAAAAATATTACAGCTCACTTTGTACTATATCATAGTGAAAATGGATCTTTCCGAACAAATTTCCTTGAATAATAGGTGTGCTCGATGCATGTGTATATGTACAGTAGTTAAATTATTTTGTGCATATTACATGGTAGGGCGGCACGGTGGCGCAGTGGTAGCGCTGCTGCCTCACAGTAATGAGACCTAGGTTCGCTTCCCGGGTCCTCCCTGCATGGAGTTTGCATGTTCTCCCCGTGTCTGTGTGGGTTTCCTCCCACACTCCAAAGACATGCAGGTTAGGTGCATTGGCGATTCTAAATTGTCCCTAGTGTGTGCTTGGTGTTTGTGTGTGTGCGTGCCCTGTGGTGGGCTGGTGCCCTGCCCAGGGTTTGTTTCCTGCCTTGCGCTCTGTGTTGGCTGGGATTGGCTCCAGCAAACCCCCGTGACCCTGCAGTTAGGATATAGCGGATTGGATAATGGATGGATGGATGTTCTGCGGTGGATTGGCACCCTGCCCGGGATTGTTTCCTGCCTTGTGCCCTGTGTTGGCTGGGATTGGCTCCAGAAGACCCCCATGACCCTGTGTTCGGATTCAGCGGGTTAGAAAATGGATGGATGGATGGATGGATGTTACATGGTAATGAAAAAAAGAAAAAACAAAACTCCAATTTCTAACAATTCCAGAAAAAAATAATTCTCTTCAGTCCAAAAAAAATTCAAAGTTCCCTATGTAGTTTATCAAATACTGCTAGTAGTGCAGACTCACATGTGTTTAGCTCACGTTTAGTTTTGTAAGCATTTGTCAGTGATATTTTAACAAAAACTTAAAGAAACAATGAAACATTTTACCTATTATGTATTGTAATGAAAAGAAATATAATTTTGAATAATTGAACTGAATTTATTCTCAAGGTTTTGGAAGGCTTCAGTTAATCATAACAGAAGAGAATCTGATAAAACATGTAATTAAAATACAATAGGAGTTGTCAGTTAGTCATTTTCCTTCTAATTTACCTCAAGTATAAATTGGTCCTGAAACACTATCTTGACACATTCATTTTCATTCAGACAATATAATAGCTTGCAATGATTGCTTCAATGTTTAAGTTTTTGAAAAAGAATGCACAAGGTTATTTTTAACATATTCACTTCTATATTATTATCTTTTATAGATTGTAATGATTTTGCTGCATCCATGAGAATCAATGCTAGAGTATAAGAAACAGTACACAACAGAAAAAAGTATGTTACAGTCTGTTAAATTGTGTTAAATCTGTGGAAACATGGCCCAAAACATAAGACGAGTGCAGTCTATTGGGAAATGTTCAGAGAAACCATTATGCCCATATGCTGACCTGCATTGCAAAATCAGGTGTGACTGATTTTAAACATTAAGAATTTATATTTTGAGAAAGTATTTTCTTTAATAAGGATATTCATTTACAGTAATAGTTTATGTGCAGGTTGTTTCCAGGTGATCTGCAGTGTAACACTAATTTTAGCAGGTTCACACTGTGCTTGCCACCTTCTAGACTTCTGCCTCTACTAAATATTGTGTTTCATAGCAGGTGCATATTAAGCTTAACTCCTTATAAAATTCATAAGCTGTTAGTAGGAAGCACAGTATTTTATATTACCACTTAGTGGAGTGCATTGGGAAATGTACCTTAACCCCTTCACCGCCCTCTGCCGGATATATCCGGCACCGCTGTTTTAATGCTAGCGCCATTCTGCCGGAATTATCCGGCACATTTGCCTGTGGTTGTATGAATGCCTGGCAAGTAGTATAACTGACGGTTTGGCGTGGGTATTATTACTACGTTGTATTTCGACAAGTCTGTGGTTGTTTTGGCCGGTCATGTGACGTGATTCGCATGTAACAGCTGTGAATATGGCGAAACGTAAACTGACTTCAAGTGAGGCTTTGCAGGCGATTTTGGACAGTTCTGATCATGATTGTAGCAGTTCTGAAGAAGATTTTAGTGACAGTGATGAGCAGCAACGTGCGCTGCATGATATTGTGAATGAAGACGCATCGGATGACGGCGCTGAGTGGGTGTATCCCCAGCATCTCAGCTGGGCTGCTGCCCGTGGTGAACTACCTTTTCTGCATTCGTTTGAGGGAACGTGTGGCTTTATTGTTGATGTAAACAATTACACTGCTGAGCAGTTTTATGAGCTGTTTGTGTCACCTGATTTGATTAGACATTTTGTTCATCAGACAAATCTGTATGCAGCACAGTTTATTGAGAAAAATCCCAATTTACCTCCACATTCCCGTGTTCGTGCTTGGTTTGACACTGATGAAAACGAAATGAAAAAATTCATTGGGATTTTGATGTTGATGGGAATAATCAGAAAACCAGATATTGAGATGTACTGGTCTTCAGATCCTATGTATGCAACACCTATTTTTGCAGCTGTCATGACACGTAACCGATTCTCTTTGCTGCTGAAATTCTTTCATTTGAATGACAACAGAAACGAGCCAGATAAGAAAGATCCAAACCGCGACCACTTGTTCAAGCTACGTCCTTTGATTGATCATTTATTTGAAGCATTTCAGTTGCCCTACATGCCAGGACCGTCAGTTGCAGTTGATGAAAGTTTATTGTCATGGAAGGGCCGCTTACAGTTTCGACAGTATCTACCATTGAAAAGGGCATGGTTTGGTATCAAGATGTTTTGCTTAGCTGAGAATTCAGGTTACATTTATAGATTTCGTGTATACACTGGCAACTTGCACAACATTTAGTGGTCAATACTGCTTGAATAAATGTAAAAAATGTAAAAAAAATGTAAAAAAGTAAAAAAACAAAAATTGTTCAGATTTCGCCTGGCTTGGGGAATATTTAGGGAGTTGGCGGTTAAAGGGTTAAAAGTCTGAGTATATATCAGGTAGGTTTCAATTCATTATATAAATTACAGTATGTTTAAGGTGAAATCCAGCATGCACATGGGTTTATACAGCATTTTCTAAAGCATAACTGCTTCATAATTTTTGGCCTACAGTATTTTGTTAAGCCTATGTTTATTAATAGTACTGAGCTGATCTAGAAGACATCTTGACAGACAATGACAGTATGTGCAATGTACTGTGACAATGACTGACATCTTGTACTGTAAAATTGTAACTTATAAGTATGTACAATTCTACTCACTTTACACTTATTAAATACCTATATTTTGTTAATTTACTTTGAGATATTTCTTGTGTGTATTTGTACCTTGTTAGCATACTTAAGATTATGATCATTCAAGTTATATGTATACTAGCAGGAGTACCCGGCATTGCCCGGGAATCTATAACTGGTGAATTTCCCAAATGAAAGAAACAGAACATAGAAATGGAACAAACAGTTTTCTGATTCACATTTTATTGTAAGTTCGTCCACTTTGGATTGTGTCTGCTGTGGCGTTTGAGACGCCCTTGAATTAGACTTTTCTCTGGCATCTGAAGTGGACCGTGGAATTGTACGTCTTTTTTTCGGTGGCATGGGTATATTTGCGTAAAGCAGGAGAATTATAATGTGTTACATGGTATTACACACGGAATACGCACCACAGTTAGATGAATTTACTTTATTTACACTACGTCGGAAAGCGAACAAATCATAGACATATATAGATAGACGCCACATTCACTGTGTTGCCCAGTCAACACGATACGTCAGCGCGTCTGTCCTATTGTAAGTGGTAAAAGTTCCATTTAAACTAATACATGTAGACGTGGAAACTGGGTTTTCTGATGAAAAAACAATAACGTCTAAAACAGTATCGTTTACATACAACAGATTTTAGTGAATCATTTAAATGTAATTATTTATAACCATTTATACACTAATAAAGGCAATTATTAAATAATACTACTACTAATAATAATAATTATTATTAATATTATTATTATTAAATAATTCCTCCCATATAAGTAACATTTCGCAGACTGCCTTCTTCCATCTCCAAAACATTTCTAGACTTCGTCCTGTTCTTATGCAACACAGTATTGAAGTATTGATTAATGCCTGAGTCACCTCAAGTATAGATTACTGTAATGTTATTCTACTTGGCATCCCACAAAAACTTATCCATCGCTTACAACTTCTTCAAAATTCTGCTGCCAGGATAATAACCTGCTGTTCTAAATCCACTGAACATATTACACAGATTCTCTCTCAGCTTCACTGGCTCCCTGTTAACTACAGAATACAATACAAAATACCGCTCTTAACATTTAAAGCTCTCCACAACCTCACTGATCTCCTACAGACTGACACCCCTCTCGCTCACTCAGATCCTCATCTGCAGCTCTACTTTCTGTACCACACATAAGACTCCGTTCTATGGGAGCTCGAGCGTCTCTCATAGTGCTCCTGAACTCGGGAATTCTCTTCTGGCTCATATACGTCAGCTTGATTCAATAACACATTTTAAAACTGCCCTCAGAACTTTTCTTTTCAAACTGGCATACCAATTGTGAATTTTGCACTATTATTGGCAGTTATCTTTGTTTGTTTGCTAATTATTGATGTTTGATAAATCATTCTCTTGTTTTAATTTTACTAATGTTGTTTAATTTTATTGTAAGGTGACCTTGAGTGCTAAGATTATAAAATGGGATTTTCTAATGCCGAAATATAACCAAAAGAATTGTTCAGACTCACCAATGAAATGTAATCCCCTGGGATCTGGTTTGGAGTGTACAGCGATTTGTACAATCCCAAGCAGCACATGTGTGAGGCATCTTTATCCATTACTTCACTCCACAGCAGTCCCACTCGTGGCGGCGATGTTGACGTACGATGGTGCTGGTCATGCGGCATTTAGTAATTCTATGTCTATGGTCGGCCTTCTCATACTTGGACACTTCCGCCATCTCTTGGCAATTTAAGGAAACATTGCGACTGGGAGCACGATCGAATCGGGCTACAAATTCTACGTTTGTGAAGTCCATACTTTCTCTGCAAAGAATTATTTGTTTTTTTAAGTCCTTGAAATGATTTTGTTATCATGGCACTGATTTGTGCTTAAAATAAACCTTTTCAGCCGATTTAATGAAGACCTTCCTGTTTAAACGGGGCTGCAAGACGTGAACTCAGCTCTTCGGCGCACCTCATTTGATTTTTTTCAGCAAACAAATTTTCAAAACAAACTGTATTTTACGACACTTATCAGAGTCGGAGTAATAATTATGTTGGCGTGGTCATTTTAGATCTGAGATCAGCTAAAATTGAAACAATGACCGTTGTTAATACCCAGCCATCATTACTCAGTTTGCCAATAGATGTCAGAAGGATTGATGCCAAAACTGAACTGCCCAAAGATAGATTTCGACGTACCAAGCAAATGGCGATACGTTCTAAATTACTTACGGTTCCAGAGCTGTCGAAGGGTTTAAGTCAGTCAATGATGTTAGTCCTGGAAAATACGCCCCACCAAACTAATGTTCCAAAAACCAACCAAACTTACTGTTATCTGCTCGGACCAACACTGACTTACCATACTCGGCCGTCCAGCGGCGTCACTGTAGCATTCAAACATTCTTAGCCAATCATGCAATACTGCGTCCGCGTTTGCCACGTTATGTTCTAACTACAGAGGCAAAGTCCCATTGCATGGTTCTAACTTGTATTGAGTCGAGGTATTGACGCGAACACCATACATCGTCATACATACGGTGTATTGACGCGAACACCATACATACTGATACTATCAAATTATATATAAGGATTTGTGCCTACTCATCTGCTGCTGTAACTCTGCAATTTCCTTCAGGATTAATAAAGATTCTATCTAAAGATAACTATCTATAGTACAGTTGGGTCCACAGGAATGTCACTTCTAGTTGTAGCAGTCCATTGATCCCTATGTCATTGCATCCATGTTTTTTTAAGTGTTCATATTCATGGTTCTTGCAGTATGAAAAAACGCTACCAGTTAGCAACGTTCTGTTAAAATCTAGTGTGACAATTTGCGTAAAAAATCTTATCTTTGTTCTTTTAAAGTGGTTGTTTTATAGATAATACTTTGATTTAATCTCTATCTTGGGCACAGTCCTTGTATTTATATAGGTTGACTGCTACAGTACGAGTGTGTTTGACTGTGCTTAAATGATATACTGGCACATCCTCCGGGTTTGATTCCTGCCTGGGTGCCCCTGCTGCAGGCACAGGCTTGCATATATTCTGTTGACATAATCCATGCATGTATTTCTGCCTATTGGGAAAAAACACAGAGACAGGTTCAAGAATATGTGTTGCAATAAGATGCATGTAATCCAGAACCATAAAACTAATGAAATCTAAATCACATGACCAAAGAAGGGTGTTGCTGCCAGCAGAAAATAATATAACTCTGCGTTTTAATAAATTCATAGCATTTTGTGCAGTAATATACTCAGAAAAATCAACATAAATCTTGCATTAGATATTGTCTGCAAGTCGTGTGGATATATGGCAGAAATACATGCATCTTACAGATAAACCTACCTTCTTTTTCAATTTGTTATTATTCTTTTTTCTTTATAGTTGTGGTGTGTCATTTTTAATAGACTAATCACTAACCACTACTTTTGTGTGTGGGTTTTCTTTTTCCACATTTGTCGGTGTCACTCAGCACCACTACCACCAGATCAAGACACATTATACTGTAGCTGACTGTGATGCTGAGAAGAATGAAGGAACCTTCATATAGCTATTCTCATATTGATGAAAATGATAATTGTTGCCCTATTCTTTGTTTGTTTGGATGTCTAGAGGGTACTGGACACTCTTTTGGCCTTAGATCCCCAAGCAGTTTATTTTAGTTTATCTTCCCTGGCCGTTTGAACATAGTATTTAATTATTAAACTGGATATTTACTGTCTTTATTTTACAGTTTAAAATACCTTTTATTAATAATCTCTAATCTTTTTAGTTTTTTGCTTTCTTTTCTGTCACACTTTTCATGCATCAATTACAATTGCAAAGCACCTTGAGCTTCTTTTACATATTAAAATATAAATAAGTATTTTGATTGTTTTCATTAGCTGGGACAACCACTCAGGAGCAAAAGAGTCTATACAGATAAACAAAAAAAATCAGAGCCCTATAAAATGAAAACAATGTAAAAGGGGCTCCGATTTTCACAGAACTCTGCATCCTAAAATAATTTTCAAAAATTCCAACTAAGGGTGGATTTTGTGTTAAACCCCGGCTAAATAGAAGGGCAAATGCAGGATATTCATAAAATAAAGTGTTTATTCTCACAAAATGCTCTGTTACACTGTGAAGCACTGAAGAGCAAAAAAGTATAAAGAAGCTGCCATCCACACAAGGGGAACAATTTCCCAACACAGAATCCAAGGCATAGTCAAAAGCACAGGTTTTAAATATCACAAAACACTCCTAAGCATATTCGAAATGAACTGCCAAGAATGGTGAAGGACCCTCTGGATTTATTGGGCGGAGGGTAGTTCCTGGCCGTGATTGGCAGGCAGCCCCACTTCTTGGGGCACCATCCACAAAACACATGAAATATAACATACAGATACATAAAATGTCAACAGTACTGTAAATTATAAATGAACACATACAAATAAACCAAAAAATGTACAAGCAAAGATACAAAACAAGAATTTTAACCCCAGCCAGCAAAGGAAGCCTGGCTGAGATATGACAAAAGCAGAGCATATGGACACAAAAGTCCACACTCACTGACAATGGCCAATTTACAGTCACCAGAAAATAGCCTACCAATTCATACTGTTAATGTTTTGTCCACGCTTGTCATAGAGTCAGATTTCAGCAGGTGGTGCAGCTCCAGTAAAGAATGACTTCTCCATCCACAATATTATCATTGTCACAATGCATCTGCAGTAGTCAACTAATGACCATTCACCACAATGCTCTGTAATGTATAGCTAATACACAAAACTGGAGTTCTAATTGTTCATTTTGCAGTTGAGCCACAACATTGGACTCAGAGTGTTTACTGTACAAATTTAAAAATTCAGTAGGGGCTAGAAAAGTGTCTAAGCTCAGATAAAAGTTGTGTGCATGATGTTTAGTTGCACACAGTGTTAAATCTAAACAGGAGTTATCTTGTTGCTGTATGCTTGTCTGCATAGCTGGCTGACCCACAGTGGAGTTGATTACAAAGTATTTATCCTGTTGTGTGGCCAGTCATTCATACTTGGGCAAAAGCACTACTATGCATTTGTGTCTTTAGTGAGGTATCTCACAGAATGTTTTGATTGGTCCCAAAGAGATATCAGGTCTCTACTTTTTAACAAGTATCCTAAAAATCTAGTAGTGTCATTTTTGTTTACTGCTGTAGTGCTCAAAGTAAATAGGGATTTTTTGAATTTGGTATTTGCTTTACTAATAATTCTTCCGGGCGGCACGGTGGCGCAGTGGGTAGCGCTGCTGCCTCGCAGTTGGGAGACCTGGGTTCACTTCCTGGGTCCTCCCTGTGTGGAGTTTGCATGTTCTCCCCGTGTCTGTGTGGGTTTCCTCCCACAGTCCAAAGACATGCAGGTTAGATGGACTGGTGATTCTAAATTGGCCCTAGTGTGTGCTTGGTGTGTTTGTGTGTGTCCTATGGTGGGTTGGCACCCTGCCCAGGATTGGTTCCTGGGATTGGCTCCAGCAGACCCCCGTGACCCTGTGTTCGGATTCAGCAGGTTGGATAATGGATGGATGGATAATTCTTCCTCAAACATATTTGTGTTCCTTACACATTCTTGTAAAATCCCTGAATTGTAAGTGAACCATTCTACTAGAGCTGTTAACAATGAAAGTTACTTCATTCTGCGGCTCTCAAGCTCACAATATGATAGTTTAATAAGATATTTAAATGTGAAATATTGCATGCTTTGAATGTTACAAAAGCACATCAATAATTAATTTTTATTTGACAACTTTAATATTTGTATCATCACTAAAATGGGACCTACATTTCCTCCTAAAATAATATAAGCATGTACATCTAAATGAAAATTTAATACCAAGGTAGTAGACCAGTAAAATGGATAGGCTAATTTTGTTAATGGTTAATTATATAATATTGATAAATTATGTAGAAACCTAATGCAATTTAGGGCTTTGAAAGCAAAGGAAATGACCAAGACATATACCAGTATTGACTCATAAAGTATTATATGTAGAAGAGAAATATAAAAATTTTAACAATTCTGATCTTAATCTATAAACTATAAAATTATTGATTACAGATGCTCTTTTGTATAGTGAAAGCCTTCTGCAAATTATCATCAGCTGTCTATCTGAGAAAATTACTTTTTCAGCACTTTATCACATTAACCCCTTATGTCAGTGCAATATCAGTGCAGTGCATGCACTAGGGGTTTTTGGCATTATTGTACCTAAATTACATACCCAAAAATAAGTACTTATTAACCTGCTTGGGTAATAAAGGAGCTACAGTAGTGAGTACAACACTCCACATTTTCAAAAGAAAGTATATTTAGTATTGTTTACACTAATATCAACTAAATAAAACACACAAAAAATTCAGTTAAAAAAACTGGATTTTACAATACATACCCAATACATTTTATGATACATAACCATGGAATCAATTCTTCTTATTTTTTTCATACATTTTATTGCTTTTATTAAAATCAAATAACATTCCATACAAGCAAGTTAAGTTTAACAAAACTAGGTTAGAGACAAATCAACCCCCACCCATGAGAAAGAGAGCTAGGCGAACAGAGTAACATTTTAAATTAGTAAAAAATAAGTAAATAGATAAATTAATAAATGAATAAAAATAAATAGAAAAAAAGAGAGGAGAGAATCTGCTTCCTTGATTTAAATGCTTATTCTAAAATGTTATTGATTAGATCCTGCCAGATTTTGAAAAAGTTTTGTACAGATCCTCTAAGTGAGAATTTTATTTTTTTCAATTTCAGATAATACATAACATCAGTTATCCACTGGCTTAAACTACGTGAGTTAGGAGTTTTCCAGTTGAGCAAGATAAGTCTACGTGCCAATACAGTTTGTTTGTGTTCCTCCACTTTAAGCCCATCTGGAAATACACCAAACACAGCTGTTAATGGATTAGGAGGGATTGTGACACCAAGGCTGTCTGAAAGGCATTTAAAGATTTTGGTCCAGAATGATGTTAATTTGTTGTAGGCCCAAAACATGTGGCCCAATGAGGCTAGAACTTGATTGCAACGTTCACAGGTTGGATCTTGTACTGGAAACATTTTGGACAATTTCAAACGAGACAGATGCACTCGATAAATAATTTTAAGTTGAATAATTGTATGCTTTGTGCATATGGAGTTCGAGTGAATTCTGTGCATTGGTACCTTCCACTCCTTTTCTGAGTTATTGAGTGAGAGATCCTTTTCCCACTGTACTCTGGAATCTTTGAAAGGGAGGGACTTTAGAATGTTTTATATACTATGGAGATGCTGTCTGAGTCCTCAAGAATGATCAATAAAATTTCCGGAATAGGTGAGGAAAATTGGGTAGGTTTTTTGTTTAACAAAGTTTCTAATTTGAAGGTTGTGAAAAAAATGTGTTGCTGGAAAGTTAAATTTGGAGTGTGTTTACAGAATGCAAAGACGTTGTCTATGTACACATCTCTAAGGGATTTAATCCCGAATGTTTTACAGACATTAAAAACTGCGTATATTTGAGAGGGTGGAAAAAGGTGGTTCTCATGCAGAGGTGCCACAGATAAATGCTTCTCTATCTTAAAATACTTCCTACATTAGTTCCATATTCTGAGTGAGTGAAGCACAATTGGGTTGTTAGTATATTGACAATGACTTGTGCTTATTGGGGTACAAAGCAAGGAATATAAAGAAGTACTGCAGGATTTTATTTCTATTGCAGACCAAGTCTGCATATGTTCATTTATTTGTGTCAATGTCCAGGTTTTTATAGCTTGTATATTTGCTGCCAAGTAACAAAACTGAAAGGCAGAGCCATGCCACCTTCTTCCTTAGGTCTTCATAGGTTCACCCTTTGGGATACATGGATGTTTTGAATTCCAAATAAATGACGTTATGGTTGAATCTAATTTCTTAAAAAAATATTTATTGATGTAAATTGGAATGTTTTGAAATAGAAAAAGAAGCTTAGGAAGGACATTCCTCTTGACATTGTTAATCCTTCCAGGTAAAGTGAAATGAAGAGTAGACCATCTATGATATCTTGCTTAATTTTTTTTCTAGACAGACGGCAAAATTTTGTTGATAAAGAGCTTTATGTTTACTTGTGATGTTTACCCCTAGGTATTTAAATTTTTAAATGATTTACAGATATCTTTAAATGATTTACATATATCTTTAAATGAACACTTTGTATTTAAAGATATCTTTAAATGATTTACAGATATCTTTAAAATAATTACAGATATCTTTAAATGAGCACGTTGTATTTAAAGATATCTTTAAATGATTTACAGATATCTTTAAATGAGCACTTTGTATTTAAAGATATCATTAAATGATTTACAGATATGTTTAAATGAATTACAGATATCTTTAAATCACTTCCTCCTTATTTAAATATATGTTTATATCACTTCCTGCTCAACTAACAACATCTCTGGATCATATCTATTTTCTAGCAACCAGTAATCATGGCCAAAACATCAGGAGCACGTTCTGTTCTCAGGGAAGTTAAAAATATCCTTAGAACCTTTCAGCGAAATGCCGAAGAAGGCTCTTTGGAAATTAACAATTCTAATTTGAGGTTGCTTCAAATGACAAAAACACAGTTTGACAGAATTTCACAACAAATACCAGAGTACATTCATATAGAAATATCACATTCTTTAGAGGATTTGTTGAGTTTCTTTGAAAATATGGAAGATTCTGAGAGAATTCAGTCAAGCAGTAGTACTTTTACAACTCAACGCAGACGAGAAGGTATGTTATCTTAAAATAAATGAATGGAATGTGTATACTACATAAGTCCCATTTATAGAGGAACAAATGCTAATTTAATATTTTGTTCTAAGTATCCCTCTTGAGAAAAGGAAATAAAACAATGCAAATTCAGGATATTTAGCTATTCTTAATTTCTAGTCAAGGATAATGTTGCTCAAGAGGTGGTGAAGGAAGTGGAAATAATTTTGATTCAAAGGAAAATGCAAGGCACCAAAAGATTTTATATGTGTAAATAGCTTAGGTTTGAATTACTAATTACCTAAGGTAATAGCCTACTTCATCTTTAAAAACATTTAAAATCACTATTTGGGATGTGACAGTCAGTCTACCTCACTCTTCCTTACATGTTTTTATATTTAATCTCAAAATTATATGTAAGCTTTTAGTAATATGTACTGTACATCCATTTCACATTAAACTTTAAATATGTCAGTTACAATTTGTGAGTTTAAACAGTCAAAACTAGACCACAAAATGGAGGTATTTTATCTTCTATGTTCATTTTAAAAAGAGATGAATATTATAATACCTATGGTTGTGAGGTTTATGCATTGCTACAATAGTGAGTTTAGCAGAGAGAGGGTTACGTTCATTGAATATAGCAGCCCTTTTATCTTAAACACCTTCACCAAACACAATTGTTAATGTACAACATGAAGTTATAAAGGACAAACGTCCCTCACTCTGACCACGCTAAAGGAATTACTTGAGTGATTTTTGAAAATGAGCTTACAATGCTTCATTGTTTCATGAGTTACTTATGATATAATGAATGGCCATAATGCTGTACAGTTTAAATTGAACTAAACAGGCTAAGAATAAGTTAATTCCTTTATATTCTATGCTAGGAACAGTCACCATTTGGTTAAATGCATGTAATGTGCAGTATGATTAAATTACTTATAATTACTTACAAATATGCAACTTGGTAAATGATATATTTGCTGTAGGCCATACATTCTTTCAATTATCTTACTACTTACTATTCTTTCAGCAATCATGCTGTTTTGCTTTATAATGTACAGTATGGTGTTCCAAGCTATCCAACTATGTACAACTGCAATAATGAAAGTAGTTTTTTTCTGTTTTTTATTTTTCTTATAATACTGTTAGTGTATTTTTAAGAAAATATGCAATATAAACTAATACATAAAATACATACTTATTCAAACAATATAACACACAGGTGGCCATGGTTTAACCAAAGATATTAATTACTAGAGAACAACTTCAAATTTACATTTTACAAGGATATACTGGACAGAAGATTGCCTACCACTTAGGTTGTTCTGTGTCATATATCTACAAGAGACTTAAAAAGGAAGGACTGTCCCCACACAGTAAATTCAGTGGCATTACTGACATTGAGCTTGATAATGAAGTAAAACTGCTCCATTCTCAATATCCAAATTCTGGGACAGAGGTAAGTTTTTTTTAGCTTCTAGATAGCTGAATTATTTTAATTTGCATATTTTATATGTAGTAACAATGTGGAGTCTACAAGTTTTCCCCATGTTTGTGTTGTCTCTGCAGACATAGTTTTTTCTCACAATGCAAAGGCCAAGAATATTACATTAATCTTATTTGGAACATTATGGGTAAACGTGTTCAGCTTTACTCTTTCTTAGGCTTGGGTTCAGTTTCTCTTCCTTTCTTTAATCTACATTAGTTCTGCCCCAGTGACCTCTGCTTCTCTGCAATCACTTATTAAGTTTGCTTGATGTGGTATTTTTATGCAGAACTTTAAAAAGTTAGAAAAAGACTTTCATTCATTAATCCTGTGGTTATATACACACACACATACACACACCAACATATTAGTGTACTTTAGCTTACTAAAACATTCCTGCTGTATGAATTCCTAACAGATGATCAATGGATATCTTAGAGCAAAGGGATTATTTGTACAAAGAAAAAGAATACGCAGCTCTTTAATGAGAATTGACCCTATGAGTACTGCAGGAAGATGGGCCCAGGTAATCCAAAGAAGATCATACCGAGTTGCATCCCCAAACAGTCTCTGGCATATGGACAGCCACATGAAGTTGATATGGTAATTCATTCTTGTACATTTTTGTCCTGCTGTATAGTATATTAGGTAGGTCTTATTCTTTTAGTTACCTGCATTATTTATTACTGAATTTGATCTGAGCAAGGTAAGCCAGTTTATTGTAATCTCATTAATTTGAGAAAAGTAATAGAATGTCAATCAACATAATGATCATTATTTTCTGAATAAAAAATATTTAGAATATATAATTTATGTTCTGGTTTCCTTTAAATTTTTTTTTTTTGTAGATGGGGATTTACTGTGCATGGATGCATTGATGGATTCTCGCGTCTTATTCCATATTTAAATTGTGCTTTGGATAACAAATCATTCACAGTTTTAGAAGTTTTTTGCAAGGCTGTTGTGAAGTATGTCTTACCATCTCGAGTAAGATCAGATCATGGAGGAGTAGCAAGTAGCACTGCTCATGAATATCCTGAGAGGACTGCAGCGTGGTAGCCATATTACTGGACAATCAATACATAACCAAAGAATTGAAAGGCTTTGGAAAGATGTATTCTCAACAGGTCATTGAACCATTTTACAAGGAGTTCTATGAAATGGAGGATCTTCTTATTCTGAATCCAGACAATAATGTACACATAGCATGTATTCATTTAGTGTACCTTAATGAAATCAACAAACAACCTGAACTATTTAGAAATGGTTGGAATATGCACAGAATTAGAACAGAAGGAAACCGAACACCAGAACAAATTTGGTCAGATGGGCTTCTCATCACAAATTCTGCTCCATCAGATGCTACTATTGAACAGCTTTTATTAGAAAACTTACAAAGAATTGGGGGGCCAGCTTTAATTTCTTCTGATGTGATTGAGGAAGAAGAGTCATCCAACACATTAAATTTAACTAATCAGCAGATGGAAATGCTTTCTGCTGAATTTCAGCATGGAGAAGGATTACAGGATAAATATTCTCAATGTGTCTGTTGTGTTGTTGAGCTTTTACAATCTAATGCAGACAGCACTACATCATTATCTTAACACCATATTGGAAAAAGATTAAGAGAGTTGTCAAACACGATTTCATTTTCAGTTTTAGTATTAATGGAAGAACCCTAAAGATATAATTTCAAGTTACATTTTTTTTTTATAATTTCCTATGTTTTGTATTGTGCTGGCAGTAAATATAATAGGTTTACAATTATAGTTAGTAAACAGTCTCTTTCTTTGACTGCATCTTTAATAAATGTATGTCTTATATTTCCTGATGCTGTAAAATACTGCCTTAAAATACACATGCAAAAGCAGACAAAAAAAATCAACTTTACTTCCAGCTTCTAAATTGCAAAAGAATTGAGAAAACGTCTGGGGCCTCATGTATAAACGGTGCGTACGCACAGAAATGTTGCGTACGAACGTTTCCATGCTCAAATCGCAATGTATAAAACCTAAACTTGGCGTAAGCCACGCACATTTCCACGGTACCTCATACCCTGGCGTACACAATTTCTCCGCTCAGTTTTGCAGACTGGCGGCACCCAGCGTCAAAGCAGTGCTACTGTTCCTGTGTGGTTACCCTTTCTTTCTTAGACCCACATTCCTGACATGGCTTTATAAATACACTGAAATTAACTGCATATTGTCTATTAGTGTAAGGCATCTGATTGTAATTAACCTGTAGCAATATAATGGTCCAGGGAATAGCCATAGTATTCCAAATACCATAACTGCTTTAGCATTGTTACGCTCACTGCATCTTCTTCTTTCAGCTGCTCCCGTTAAGGGTTGCCACAGCGGATCATCTTTTTCCATATTACTCTTACTGCCCCACTCGGAGTATTTATATCACTGTATCTGAGTGGGGAATCACAGCAGCAGCTGATCGGAAAGAGAATTATCGGTATACAGTTTCAAGCAAACACTACCTCAGCCACGGCAAAACGTGTCAAAGCCTTTCCTGTATGGACCTCGCGTTTCAGAAACAGTTTCATCCCAAGAACTATAAACGCACTCAATCAGTCCATCAAGTGCTCCTTGTAGAACTGTTTGTACTTAAAAGTACAATTACCTCACTGTAAACTTGCAATACAGTTATAATATTGCACAACCTGCGCCACTTTATAAAGCGCGTATGATGACGATATCATTTTTAAGATGAAATGCAGCAAAATATGTTGCTTATAGTATACAGATAAAACTTTAACTTCATTTAAATAATCTGTATTGTTAATAATTAAACATGTGAGGACACGGTGCCGCAGCGCTAGCTAGTTCACAGATAGCTCGTGCCTTGCACTGTATTATTGCTGGTGCTGACGCAACACTGGAAGGATAGACGGATAGAATAATTAAACATGTACTACGAAGATATTTCAATGTTCCTTAAAAGTTTTTAAGAATCGGTGTTCTAAGCTTAGAGATGGCTTAACATTACAGAGCTGATTGTGTGGGGCGATTGGGTATTTGGAGAAAGAAAAGTAAGGACAGGAATTGGAGGTTAGTACGTTTGAAAGAGACAGTACTTCTGTAATAAATTATTTCATCGAAAGTCGCACATGGCGCAGCAAGCCTCTTGCGTGAGATATGAACAATTACTGCGCCACCGTGTTCCCATGTTTAATAACATGCTTTCATTCCTATCATCATGAAAAAGATATCACGTATATATCTCAGTATTTTAATTATTCAGAGAGCTGTAATATCACAAATGTAATGGATTCTGTGTCCTGTCGGAGAAAGAGAAAGAACGGAAGCATGTAGTGATTCACACACATAGAGCACATAGAAGATCAAACACAGAACAAAGCATTTAATGTGCTACTTGAGCAACTAGTAAAATAAACGATTTTAAGATGAAGTTTATGATGTTCTGCTTTAATGACAAAATAAACTACGTGATTAAAGTGGAAATTTCGAGATTAAAGTTGACATTTCGTGCTTTTTTCCCACTGTGTGCCTATTTTTTTTCTCTGTACCCTAATAAACTTTCATATGACACTTAGATGGTCCACTACGAGTTGCCCTTTCACGCCGACTTTGATATGTGACAACTTCTTTTTTATATCGGGCACTGTGCGACTTTGTGAACTTGAGCTTTCGAGTTTCTCTGACACTATGTCACTCAATCAACTTTCTTTTGTTGATCATACCACTGTTTAAACCAACAAATAGTAGGTTTTTCCTTTGTCTCAACTTGGTATTCGCTGAAATTCTTATATTTACTCCCGTGCTTTTCCCATTGTCTTTTCACAGAAGGCTATTTATATCGATTTGCATATTCAAAGAGGCATAATTCTGGGAGGAGTTGGGGCGGGACAGAAGGCGCGTGCATGTGCGTTACTTTTCACCCTGATCGGGATTTATGTAGTGGAAGAACTTGAAAGTTTGCGTACGCACAGATTCCTGCATCTGGATTTTTCTGTGCGTACGCACATTCCCGCTTTTGTGCTTACGCCATATTATAGTGTGAGTTCTATGCACGGCATTATACATGAGGCCCCTGATGTTTAGGTACAGTGGACAGTAGGGCAGAATGGAGTGTCAGAGTCATAAAAAAGATAAAATCAAGGAAAGGTAAATGTTAAAAATAAAAAACCCTTTAAGCAAACACTTTAAATAGACAAAAGAAATTTGAGTTAAAACAGTAGATAATGTAACAGAAAGGATTGGAAAATTTAAACTATGAACTGTGCAAAAGAAAATGTTAGTTTAGATTAGTTATTAGTCATATTAAATACTAGACAGAGACCAAAAAAATTAATTTGACCATAATAAATTTAACATTAACCTACTAAAATGTCAGAAAACAAATTGTCCATTCAAGGTATATGCTTTAACATCTAATGGTAAATAGTAAAAAAGAAAGATATCCAATAGCACTCACTGCACCACAGTATAAGAGCCAAGAACTAAAGGTGATCCACAGATTGCCAGGGTATCAGCAGGTATGAGACATTGTTCCTGATAGTCAGCAGCTTGGCCAACAGTGTCCAGGCCTGCACCTAAAACAGAACTGGTCTTATTGATTAACTTATCCAGTATGTTGACAACTGCTGTTTTAAAAGAGCACACTTGGTACCTCAAATTCATGCAACATATGCAGATATATTCTACTCATGCAAATGACCTCAGCAACCCTTGGAAACACAGTTAGCCAATTTTGTATATTGTTTCAGTGATTGCAGCCCAATACGGATTTTGTCCAGTTACATCCTTGGGTATTAATACACCTTCTTCTTGGATTAAGGAATTGGTCAGTTCTAGTGGTATACCATCATCTCTTCTGTTTTGCTAACATTAAGCTGCATATGCTTCCTCATTCCTCACTAAAAGAAGTCATCCACCAGGCCTCTCTGTGCAGCCCACATTGGCATACCTGCACAAGAATCTCAGCAGTTAGTCTCAGAATATTACAATAGGGTAAGCAGGAAGAAATCTGGGAGTTCTTCAGAAAGTCCCTGTGTCACTTACAAAACATTTAACTTTGCACACTGTTATGTAGCCTCAAATAGTGGTCTATTTATTGTCAGAAACCCAAGACACACAGCAACCACCCATTTTCACTGATCTTAGCTTATATTACAGTAGTGTTGTTAAAGGCACCACATAGGTCAAAAACATGGGCCTCATGTCTGAATGCCCGATCCAAATAAATGAAGGACCTGTATAACAGATTGATGTTACCTGCATAAATGTGCATCTAACAAGCAAAGTGTTTTGGATGAGGTGCTGTTTTCACCACATGTCTGAGGTTGATAACTTCAAGTGTTTATGTAGTTTTCATGATGTGAAATGTTAATAATAATAAGGATGCATGTCTGTAGTCTTATAGTTTAATATGTTCCATTTTGAACTGCACAATAAAACTCAGATAATTTAAGTAAATTATGACAATAAATTCAATGTAACTGAAAGGTGATGTGGATAGAAGCATACAGTATAGTGCTCCTCCGGGATACCTGGAAGGTGTCCTAACAGTAGACTAGGATGCCTAGCTTTCTCATCAGAAACAAGAGTGTAACCATGGAAAGAATGCCTGAAAAGACAAAAAACATTTCTATAAGTAACATATGGGGCTATTCTAACCCTTTTACCTAAGGAGACAGACAAGGCCCTTCCTTGCACACCCTAGAGTTTAAGGATCCAAAAACCCACCAAAAACTTTTCCAGTCTGTTGTACCTGGAGCTAATGCAGGTTGTCTGAGACACCATGACATGATTTAAAACCACTTTACAACAAGAGTTTCAGTCTGGAGGAAGGTTGGTGTTGAAGGTTGAAACTGCAGGAGGGAGAGATTACAGAAGGGAAGAGGGGGTACCTTGTTTGGGTGCTGAGGGTGAACTACTCCACAGTTATGCAGGGGATCCAAGCTTGCATAGGCAATGCATTTAAATTTGTTATTTGATTGTACCACCAGAAGAAATGAGAACAACATAGAAACCACACTTGAATTGGATGTCAGTCTTTTACAGGCTGGGCCCACTCACACACACACACGCACTCACCCAAGGCCAGCTCAGAGTTACCAATCAATATGATGTGGTGCTATCAGGCAGCAGTACGAACTATAATTCACTGACAGACATGAAGAAAACAAATATTTTTTCCCAAAAATTACTCAGTATAATGTTGTACATTGTTGTCAGATACCAATTTATTTGGATTTAAAACATTATTATTAAGCACTTTACCAAAAATATTAACAATTATAAATTGTATCATACATAACACTTCACATTATTTCTGTAAAAAGTACATATCACTTCCAGTTTTAAACAGATACAGTATGTTTGAGGGTAATACAAACAGCAAAAACTATACATATTTGACTTCCAACTTTATGAAACAACATTGTAATAATGACAATTGTAGTTAAACAACACAATGTTGTTTCTGAAATATGTAATTTTAGCAATGTGTGTAACAAATAAACATGAAAAACTGGAAATTTTTATTTCATATTATTATAATAATGTGCCTATGATTTTCAAAACCCTTTAATCTTTCTGAAATCTAAGTATATATTATGTATGTTTCTTTCAACACTGCAGTTTGCTGAAACAGGCCCCTGGAACTCAGCTGCTATATTTAATAGAAGTAAAAAAAAAAATTACAACATTGTCATTGTAAATGCTTCATCTGAATGCAAAACAGACCTAATTTCCCGTCTAAATTCCTGCACAGATGTGTAAGTTACAGGAATTTCAATTATATTGCTGCATGTATGTGCTATAGGTCTACACTGTGTGCCACTTAGTCTATTGAAAGATACCTTAATCCCATCATATGGCAACAGTGGGGAACCAGTTACAAACTGATGAAATTTACACATGTCATCTAGGTCCAGTGACTTGATAAAGTCACGTAGGTAATAATAGACTACATCTTCTTCTGGTCTTAAGTCAGGTTTGCATGTAGTAAGGCAGTGTAAAACACGATCTACAGTTGGCATCTCCTTCCAGTACAAATAAGAAATGAGGTCTGTGTCTAGCTGTGACCAAAATACTGCCATGTGTACTTCTGGTATTGATTGCCAAATGAATGTATTCAAATACATTGGCTTAATAATAAGTTCATTTTGTGCAACTAAAGGCAGCTGACTTTTAAAATTGGATGTAGAAGGAAGAGTATACATGCCATGAACTGAAAAAAAAATTAAGCAGGTCCTGTTTTTCAGGTGCACTGACTGCAGTAAAATCTTTCAAAGCTTTCCCCAGTAGGCTACGCTCTGCTGTTGTTACGTGCAACAAAAATCATCTAACAGTATTCCACTGTCTATAGTGGAGGTATTAAACACAATGGAAAGCAGGGTTGACCTGCAGAACCTAGATGGTATACAATGGATGAGCTGACACATATGTGACAGTACTTTGCCAACAACAGAGAATATGCCATGAGCGTCAGAGAACTGGTTTATAGGAAGACAAGGAACAAGGGCATCTTCCCATTTAAACCATTCAATAAAAGCCTTATTCCAAAAAGAAGAGAAAAGATCCTTTGTTAAGCCTCCAAAGTCATCACCCTCCTCATCCATAAACTGTACACGGAAAAGTTTGTTCAGAATGTCAGTTTTACTATAGATTGCTTGAACATCCTCTAAGATTTTTTCTCTTCTTATGCTGATACAAATTTCATCTTCAACAAGCAATTCCAATTCAGAAAAACCTTCAACACATTAAAAACAATGTGAAAAGTGCATCTCAAAAAAATCTGTTTATTTATTACCTCATATCTTCTATTATTTGAAGACTGGCTAGAAAAAGTTCTGAGTTGCATAACAATGTAACAGTATCATCAGATCAGTAGAAAGTGGTAAGATGACAGAACACGGCATAGCATAGATATCTTTCAAGGTTTGTAATTAGAACTTTGAAACCTACTCAAAAGGCATTCTTAGAGGTCATTTGTTGAGGCTGAACTGAAGCCAAAATAATATATTTAGTAATATGCTGAAATTGTTATTACTTTAAAATTATTATTATAAAAATGAGAAGTCAACTAAAGTTTTTCGTGAGGGCAACAGATTCAGTTTACCCTAAAAGAAAAATAGTATAAACTAAGGTCTCAGAATACATTTCTATTATTTGCTATACTACCTTTATCTTCTTTCTTTTATCTCTCAGGAGCTAAAAAATTGTGAGTGAATGGTAATATTACCTCGTTTAAGATCCAACTCCTTTTCCTCAGAATGTGACTGGTGTATTTGGATCTTACAAAAATAAATAAATAAACTGAAAATGCAGACCACACAAGAAGCACAGTATTAATTATTTTTTAATAACCACACTCAGATGGAAAACTAACCTCCAAACTGCACCCTACACCCCTCTCATAATTCTTTGCTTTTGTAAATTTACTACACAATGAGTTAAAAGAATGTATAACTCTCCTTAACAAAAAATTAACATGCTAAAAAAATCACATCATTTAATAAATATAGTTTTTTCTTCTCTTTTATAAAAGACCATTTAGTTAATCCTGGTACACTAGAAAACACTGCAGTAGACAAGAACAGAATGTGACAGAGAAAATATGAATATGAAAATATGAATATGAATTGTGATCCGGTTGGAGTCCCAGTATTTACAAATGCAAAAGGAGAAGGTGGTGGTGTTGCTGCTGTTGCCTCAGTAGTCAGAGATAACAACTGAAACTAAAAAGTAAACCCCAAACTTTACCTAAAGTAGAATGCTTTATTAATAAATCGTTATAAACTTAAATAAAGATTAATAAGAGACTAAATGCTGGAACCCATAGAGGTGTTATAACTGTACCAGAATTTATGAGCTTAAATATATGCATCTCTTGCTAGAACTTACAGTATTTTGCCTTTGGTTTCAGCATTGCAGCTCCTACCGTAAAACATAATCCTATGGTGTTATTAAAAGGATTTTTTTTTAATTTATCCAGTTAAAGAATCCTGAAATTCCTCTCTATCTTTACATTAAGGTTTACATCGGAACACAATGTGAAAATGTACACATTTTCTCTATTTATACTCAAGTGATTTTCAAATTAAACTTGCTTTAGATTGGTAAATTTGTACAATTCCGTAATACAAACAAACAGGCACTATGTTTTTATCATATTCTTTTATATTTAAACAAAAATGTGAAAATGTTTGCATACCTCTGGTTGGTTTGTAACATCTGCTACTCTCTGAACTGACTCTTCTCTAACTTCAACATCTAAGACAGGAGTCTAAAAATAAATAGTGTATATAGCCCTAAAATACATTTTGCTTTACTAAATAAATTACATTTTAGAAAAAATGCAGTCTAGGTATAGTAAAAACACATTTTAAGTAATTACAATATAACATTCACATTGTAATACTTCATCTGTAAAGAATACATAAACCACACTTGTATTCTCTATCTAACAAACATAAAAGAGACATCCTTTTATTAATCTTAGAATTTTAAATAATGAATCATGGTATTTCAGTATAGAGAAATGTATACAACTTATGAGGTGGCCCTGACTAGCAGGTAGTTTCCAGGGACTGGGCCAGCACTAGGTCACAACCTTTGCTTCCTTTTGCAAACGACCCTCTCTAATGCTGTACAAGACATCTATACAGTATAGGTATATACAGATTGGGACCACTCCTACTGTCAAAGTACATTCAGCTGCAAACACCCACCATATTTCATTTTAGTGGTGCCTTTGCCTGGTAAACTCCTACCAGCTGCTGGCACACTTTATCAACTTCTTAAAGAAGTACTGTGAAATATACCCTTACCTCATGTTGGGGATGATTGTCTTCTATAGTCTGCATATTGACATTTAGCCTCTCCTGGTTGTTCCCTATATGTTGAATTTCTGAGCTCAAAGCATCACGCACTTCTTCTAATTGGGTCTGATTTTCATTTTGCAAGTTGGTTTCAGGTGTGTCAGCAAAAGTAACCGAGGACATTCCTGCTTCTGTCAGCTGTATGAGAATATAAAAATGATGCTAGAAGCTATATAATGCATGTACATGGTTGTGGATAAATAGGCACTATATGCAATATATAAATAGATTAAGGGTGATATATATAATAGATAGAGATACAGACAAGACAGAATTGAAAGGCACTATAACATATAGATAGATAGATAGATAGATAGATAGATAGATAGATAGATAGATAGATAGATAGATAGATAGATAGATAGATAGATAGATAGATAGATACTTGCATCATTTTCTTTTAATAGACAACTTTAATGACATAAAGGCATCAGGATCAAATATTACATTAGCTGTTGGTGACAGACCTGCAACTTTGTACTTTCAATGAAATAATTTAACTGCCTGTTGATTTCTTTTGCAATGTTACTGTGAAAATGAAACAAATAAAAAAATATTCACACTTATATTATAGATATTCATTTATAATACAAGTTTGCTTCCAAACCTGAACTGGTAGAGGTATATCTCGTCCAGGAACTAAAAAAATCTTCCCTTTTCCAATTTCCAATTCTAAATCATGTATTGTTGTTGCAGCAAGTTTTTTAAGACGTCTGCCTTTTCCTGCTTTTGCAAGGGTGAAGCTGGTCAAATGCAATGGTGCTTCAGGAAAGCTATCCTGTACAAACTTCTCAAAACGAGAAAAATTCCATTTCCTTTGAATTATTGATTTTGAGGCATATCTTTCAGTAGAACCAGGCTGTTCATGTTTAGGAACACCTGCAATATTTGAAATTGTTAACTAATACATTTCTTTGTAATATTACATTTTACAACGCTTTTGAGGTTTTAGTTATAGACTCTGTAATTACAGATGTTGAAATCACTTCATAATTAATAAAAATAATACTTTACCTGCCAATATCTAGACACCTATAAATTAAAATTACTAACCTAGACCATTTCTTGTCAACCTGGCCATTTCTAATGGTGGAGGGACAAAGTCTTCATTATGTTTTTGTAACAGAAACAAGTTAGATTTCCAAATATCGCCTCTAACCCATCCTTTACATTTTCTGTCTATAAAAATACAGTGGGAGGTTAGGTTTCACAAATTACTTTAAAACTAATACATCACATGTTTGTTAGTATGCGCTCCTTATAATTAAAATACACAACCCCCCTGACCCTGTATTGGGATATAGCGGGTTGGGTAATGACAGACTGACAAACTTGCAAAGGAAAGTGGATATAAAGTTCCATCATGAATTAATCGTGATAAACGGGCAATTTTTAATTATGTAGTGAATTATTCCATATCATGATTTGGAAGTTATTTTGTCATCACCTCCTCTTCTGTGAATTGTCTCTGCAGTTGAACGTCTTTGAAATAATGTTCTAGTTTCGCGAACAAATGCGTCCGCTTCAGAATCTGCAGCCGAATTCTGCCCTTCCATGTCTGCTCCAAGTTCTTCTTCTGCTTGATGTACGAATGTCAGCGCCTGGGCTGGGCTTTACCCCTCTCTCTTGACATGTGATCTGCAAAAGGAAAGCTAAACAATACACACAAGCACAAATTTATCTAAATGTCGTCTACGTAGGAAAGCCGCATGATAAACATGTTGAAATTGCCTTTCATATAAATAAGTAAATAACCAGCGCTGTGAGCAACTTATGCACAGCAAACATATACGGCGCAAACAATCGCTCTAATATTTCATATTCTATACACATGGACAAAAAATACAGTAATCCCTCCTCCATCGCGGGGGTTGCGTTCCAGACCCCCCCCCACGAAAGGTGAAAATCCGCGAAGTAGAAACCATATGTTTATATGGTTATTTTTATATTGTCATGCTTGGGTCACAGATTTGCACAGAAACACAGGAGGTTGTAGAGAGACAGGAACGTTATTCAAACACTGCAAACAAACATTTGTCTCTTTTTCAAAAGTTTAAACTGTGCTCCATGACAAGACAGAGATGACAGTTCCGTCTCACAATTAAAAGAATGCAAACATATCTTCCTCTTCAAAGGAGTGCGCGTCAGGAGCAGAGACTGTCAGAAAGAGAGAGGAAAGCAAACAAATCAATAGGGCTGTTTGGCTTTTAAGTATGCGAAGCACCGCGGCACAAAGCTGTTGAAGGCGGCAGCTCACACCCCCTCTGTCAGGAGCAGAGAGAGAGAGAGACACCTATCGTCTAGGTGTGCGAACAGCCCCCCTGCTCAATCCCCCTACATCAGGATCAGAGAAAGTCAGCGCAAGAGAGAGAGAGAGAAAAATAAATTGGGTAGCTTCTCAGCCATCTGCCAATAGCGTCCCTTGTATGAAATCTACTGGGCAAACCAACTGAGGAAGCATGTACCAGAAATTAAAAGACCCATTGTCCGCAGAAATCCGCGAACCAGCAAAAAATCCGCGATATATATTTAAATATGCTTACATATAAAATCCGCAATAGAGTGAAGCCGCGAAAGGCGAAGCGCGATATAGCGAGGGATTACTGTATGGAAAAAATCCTAACGCCAGAATAAAATGGTAAAATACCGAGGAGTCGGACTGGAATCGACTGCCTTTATTCAAACTAAGAAACCCAAACGTGCGGAAGCTGCCATTGACATTTTGCGTGATACGGTGCTATTTATAATTAAAACTATGAAAAATTACTATAAAATGAATGTTGAGCATTTACCTCTGGGGCGTGATTGTGAGACTGCACTATTTGCACTTGGGAAACAGAAATACAAGTCTATTTGTAATTCTATAATAAACGAAAGAAAAACGGAAGCCATTCACAGGAAGTGATTTGATTTTTGAATAATGAGTACAACTTTTAAATAAAGAGGAAATGATTTAAAGATATCTGTAATTCATTTTAAAGATATCTTTAAATAAAGAGGAAGCTTTTTAAAGATATCTGCAAATCATTTAAAGATATCTTTAAATACGCAAGTACTCATTTGAAGATATCTGTAATTCATTTAAAGATATCTACAAATCATTTAAAGATATCTTTAAATATGCAAGTACTCATTTGAAGATATCTGTAAATAATTTAAACATATCTTTAAATGCACAAATATTTATTTAAAATATCTGCAAATCATTTAGAGATATTTGTAAATCATTTAAAGATATCTTGAAGTGCTTTAAAGATATCTTAATTCAAGATGCGTTTCAAGATATCTTTAAATCGTTTACAGATATCTTCAAATGATTAAGAGATATCTCAAATGATTTAAAGATATCTGGAAATATTTAAAGATATCTTGAAATATTTAGAGATATCTTTAAATGTTTTCAAGATATCTTTAAATGTTTTAAAGATATCTCTGAATGATAATTTGGCTTGCCATAGGTCTTGTCATATTACAGAAGAAAGCACTTTCTCAATCCTTCTGCCTAGGACTTTGGAGAGTACCTTAACATCATTATTCAGAATTAATTGAGAATTTTTTATAATATTCAACAGGGTAGACATCTGGGCCTGCTGCTTTCCCACTATGAAGTGAGTTTATAGCATCTAGTAATTCTGATAGTGCCAGAGGTTTATCCAATTCCTCTGCACTGAGAGTATCTAGAGTATCTGTGTTGGTGATTGCTGGAAATGCATTGCAAACTTCCTGCTTGTGGATTTGTTGAGCTAAGATCTTATTAGCTTTCTGTCCACGTTCATAGTAAAGATGTGTTGATTTAATACTAGAATTACCAAAGCCTACGAAAAAACTCATAATCCCGGCCCGCCTTAAATCCTTTTGCACCTCTCTGTCAGCATCTTTTATGTTGTAAATGTGTCAATCAGCGCAAACAGCAAGCAGCCTGCTATCCCAGTCACCCCGCCCACTGCTACAGCTCAAGTTGCAAAGAAGGATCTCAGTGTTTATCTTGGAGTGAAGTGCCTGGATTTGTAGAGGGTAAATAATATATCGTCATTTGGAATACATGCATTTCACGTGTGTTTCATGTCTCCAACGATCAATGTAAACACATTGCTAAACCAGAAACATTTTTCATACGTGCATTTCATGTGTGTTCCGTGTCTACAACAATCTATGTATCTATGTTTTAGTAATAATTAACAAAATGTAGACATGAAATGTATAATGTGTGAAGCCTAAAGTCCAAATATCAAATAAACACTTTCACAAAAGGTACAAGTATAACAAAACAACTGTGATTTTATTCAATAATATAACTGAAGAAAAAGAAGTTGCTTTAGGGTAAGTCAATGACATGACTGCTTGGGTGGTGCAGCTGTAAGAGTTGCTGACTCATAATCAAGCGACTGCAGGTTCAATTCCTGATTGAGCTGCAATTTTTATTACTATTACATAATAAAAACATACATTTGATTTGAATCTGTAACAGCTGGTGTAAATGTATATTCATTCTCTCAGTCACAATCACAATACAATCCCCACAACCCCCCACTACCACCCCAGATCTGATGCTGTTAGTTTTTATTTGAAACTGGAACTAACTGTGGATGTGAGTGGTGTTTTGAGACAATGGAACTGGAAATTATTTGACCTTGAAAACTAACAGCGTCAGATTGGGTGTAAATTTATGGTACTTGTTAGCTCTTTTTTTCAGTTTTATTCTCTCAGTCATATTCATGCTCTCCCTCCCCACCTCCTGATCTGATGCTGTTACTTTTCAAATAATTTTGCATTAGTGCGATGATGTTTTCTGATTGGTACAATTCAGGTCATAAAATGATTTCTTCAAAATGTCACATATATTTGTCTCTTTTTTTTTCCCAGTGCTGCATTGACATCATGGACCAAAAGGCGCGTGCTTATTCAGTGAGAACAGGAACACACAGGTGGGACCTGTTGCTGTGTGCTACAACATGCTTAACCTGGCGGCACATGCATGGTACAAGGCATGCACAGGGTCCACTGAGAAAAGAAGAGTGTTCTTTGGTCACCTTGCAGAGGAACTTCATCATCGCTTCTTACGAGAAAAGGCAATGGAAAAAGAAAAAGAGGATGCAACATCGACAAGTTTCTGTTCCAAGACCGCTGCTTCTCCCAGGAAAGCAAACTCAGTCAGTGTCAGGCGCCCCTTCAGTGTAATAGGAACCACAGCACAGAAGGAAGTGTGTACATTGCAACAGGTACACATGTCATAAATGTAGGAAGGACGGTCCTTGGGTGTGTGGGAACTGTTAACATTTCAATTTGATAATTATATATAGCACAGATCTGACCTCTCTGTACTATTCTTTCCTCTGCATGTCCTGGAGTACAAAAGAAACACTACCATGCACCAAAATGTGGAGATTGGGCAAGATCTGAGAAAAAAGAAAAAAAAACAGTCATTGATTACAACCACAGGAAGGTATGCAAATGAATATGAATAATATGAATAATGTTGCATCAGTGCCACAATGTTTTCTGAAATGTACTATATAGGTCATAAAATGAATTATTCCAACTATCATATATACCTACAGTATGTCTCTGTTTTTTAGTCAGTGAGGCTTTGAAATCATGGACCATAAGGTGCAAACTAATTCAGTGTGAGCCAGAACACTCAATAAAACTGAATAAAAAAAATTCAAGTGACAATGAGATACCAAGAAGGCAGATGCACCAGCACTTGTGTGTCAGCTTTAATCCCTCCAGATCAGAGAATTTCCAGTTCTATTGTTTCAAAACACCACTCAATTCCACAGTTATTCCCAGTTTCAAATAAAAACTAACTGTCAGATCTGGGGTGGTGGTAGTGGTGGTGGTGGTGGTGGTGGTGGTTGGGGGGGAGGGGGGGTGTTGTATCGTGATTGTGACTGAGAGAATAAAATTGAAAAAAAAAAAGCTAACTTTTACAAGTACCATAAATTTACACCGGCTGTTACAGATTCAAATTATATGTATGTATTTATTATGTAATAGTAATAAAAACAGAAGCTCAGTTCTCAAAATGGTAACTGGTGGACTCTTGATTATGAGTCAGCAACTCTTACCACTGTGCCAAGGATTGGACCGATGAGTCAAGATATAGCTGTGACTTTTGAGTGACGATCTACCACAAATAACTGCACGGACCTGAGTTTGAATCCTGCTCGCGGCATTTTGCTGAAATTTATCTCTAAAATAAATTAAAAAAAAACTTTCTCATCAAGGAACAGTGCTTTGAATCCTGCATTGCAGATATAGTTGTTTATTTTTCTTTTTTGATTAAACAAATCTCTTTAATGAATGATTGATTTGTCAAGGAACACATGAAAAACAAGCATAGTTAAATATCACATTTAAACAAACTGCCTGCCCATTCTTGAATCAGGATTACAACAAATAATAATGCATTTCACTTACTTATATAGCACCTTTACCAAGCTCTCATATGGCTACAGAGATAATCAAGAGGGGTATAATAAAAATGAAAGCAACAATCCCTGGACAGGGTGTCAGTCGATTTGCAGGGTAAATCATTTACATTCATTCACACACAAGTACCAGTTTATTTATTTATTTTAATTTAATAATTTATTTACACACACTATCTTGTTGTGTCTCTTTTGTACATTAAGACTTTAATACAAATAAGAACTTCACAGGCCCTATATACTGTAAGGTAGAAATAAACATTTAAAATAAGAAAAGAGAGTGTAGGCAGGGTGGAATGGGTAGAGAAGAGTGTCAGGAGTGATTTGTGACAGACGGATATCAGCAAGATTGAAAGGGAAGGTCTACAGGACGGTAGTGAGACCAGCTATGTTTTTTGTATTGGAGACAGTGGCACTAACCAGAAAACAGGAGACAGAGCTGGAGGTGGCAGAGTTAAAAGATGTTAAGATTTGCATTGGGTGTGACAAGGTTGGACAGGATTAGAAATGAGGACATTAGAGGGTTATGTCAGGTTGGATGGTTTGGAGACAAAGTCAGAGAGACGCGATCGTGTTGGTTTGGATATGTGGAGAGGAGAGATGCTGGGTATATTGGGAAAAGGATACTAAGGATGGAGCTGCCAGGTAGGTGGAAAAGTGGAAGGGTGTAATGGAGCAAGATGACGAGGACAGTTATTCCACTGTGGTGACCCCTAACAGGAGCAGCCAAAAGAAGAAGAAGAAGAAGAATTAAGGAAAGCAACTTAATCCTCTAATAAGTCACATCATTAATCAGGCAGGAGAAAAAGCTTATCCCTCTGGACCATTTATTACTCTTCAGCTAATACTTGAATAGGGAGTATTCTTCAGCAAGGGTGTTAAACTCCAGGCCTGGAGGGCTGCAGGTTTTCATTCTAACCCTTTTCCTAATCAGTGACCACTTTTCATAGCTAATTAATTTGTTTTCCCTTCATTTTAATAGACTTGTTTTTAAGGATCCTGTCCTCTGAATGTATTCATTTCTTCATTAAATGACAGCCAAACAGAAATGAGATATAAAACATGCCAACAGATGACCACCCAAATTGGCGACTTCAAAATCCGTCCAATTTCATTCCAACAAGTTTCTTAATGAGATGTTGAGTCTTGCTGTTAATTAAACCCATTATTTAATTCAATGGTCTGTTGCTGCTTTCATTCTGCCACAGCAGACATTTCCAAAGCTGTTGATTTTCAGTTTTTTCTAAGAACACCATCAAAATGTTTTGGTGACCCAAGAGATCAACCATACTGAGACTTTCACATTTCTTTTTTTTCAGATATTGTGTGATGGGCACAGGTGAGCTGATCATGTGGCAGCTCGTTTTGTGTCTCATTATTGTTTGGTTGCTAATTAAGGAAAAAGAAACAACTAAGTGGCCTGAGTCAAGTTAATTAAAACTAAAGAAAAAGAAGTTAATTAGCAGCAAAAACTGGTCACTAATTAAGAACATGGTTAAAATGAAAACCTGCAGCCACTGCGGCCCATCAGGACCAGAGTCCGACATCCCTCTTCTACAGCATGATTAGAATCATCTGAGTATTAAAGGTGTAGGTCTATTTTATAAGCATATTTTATAACATCAATTTTAATATAGAACATAACTATAATTATTATTCTATATTAGCATTGCTGAGAACAATTTCTGAAATTAGTGTTAAGTATAAAAAAAATCAAACATACCAATCATTTGTTTTTACAGGTATATATATATATATATATATATATATATATTTATTTATATATATATATATATATATATATATTTTTTTTTTTTTTTTTTTTTTACTGTAGTAATTAATTAAGAATTATTGGTCTTTATATACCAAAAAGATTATCCTGGGGTCTTCTGTAGGAGATATATACACATAGTTCATCTATGTTAAATATAGTTATCTATATAGTTAAAAATGAACTCACCCAAACAATGAATTAATAAAAAAAAAAAGTTTTTAAATTGGCAAAGATGAAGTCAGTCACAGGTTGGATAACCTGTTATATCCTAACACAGGGTCAAGGGGTCTGCTGCAGCCAATCCCAGCCAATACAGAACACAAGGCAGAAACAAATCCCTGGGCAGGGCACACACACACACACACACTAGGGACAATTTAGGATCGCCAATGCACCTAACCTGCATGTCTTTGGACTGTGGGAGGAAACCAGAGCACCCGGAGGAAACCCACGGGGAGAACATGCAAATTCCACAGGACCCAGGAAGCGATCCCCAGGATTCTTTATTGCGAGGCAACAGCGCTACCACTGCGCCACCATACCGCCTCCCAAAGATGAAGTCCAAAAAAAAAAAAAAAGTTTTCACTTTCAGTGATTTGTATTTTTATATTTATACAACACTTCATATTATTATTATTATTATTTTTAAAGCTCATTCTGTACAATGAAACTATGATTATACAATTTACCAATGTTTATTATATTTGTACATTATTATATCTTTACACATTTTGCACACATATTTAATAACTGTAATAAACTGCACCAAGAATGTTTAAAAAATCATTCAAAAAAATATGTACATGAATATAAATATATCAATCTGTTCATAATCCATTTAGACTACCAGATTACAAACAAAATGTCACATATGTAATCGTATATCAAAGGGTGGTAAAACAACAATAATCAATACATTTATGAAACTTTTATGACAAAATTTTAAAAATATATTTTTTTTACATAAGGTTATTAATCTCCACAAACTGAAACTCATGAATAACATTTTTAGATAGTTCAAAAATAAACGCAAATCGCAAAGTGTGTGTGTGCCAACTTGAGCAAGCTTTTGCAGAATACATTTATTGACAAGAGGCTGGTACACCCTTTCCGATTTTTGGTAGCTGACACGATCCATGATTCGCCAATTCTTGGTAACCGACCGAGCTGTCATTGGCCAATTCTTGGTAGCCGAAACGGGTTGTGAGTGGTCAATTCTTGGTAGGCGATACGGGCTGCGATTGGCCCGAACTTTCAATTCTTGGTAGAACCTTGGTAGCGAAAAATGATCTGATTGATTCTCGCTACCAAGAATTACCTTGTCTCATGGCTGCTCGGAGGCACCACCCAAGCAGTCATGTCATTGACTTACCCTAAGGCAACTTCTTTTTCTTCAGTTATATTCTTGAATAAAAGCGCACTTATTTTGTGATACTTGTACCTTTTGTGAAAGTGTTTATTTGATATTTGGACTTCAGGCTTCACATATTATACACTTTATGTCTATATTTTGTCAATTTTTACTAAAGCATGAAAAATGTTTCTGTTTTAGCGATGTGTTTACATAGATCGTTGTAGACATGGAACACACTTGAAATGCATGTATTCCAAATGACAATATATTATTTACCCTCTACAAATCCAGGCACTTCCCTCCAAGATAAACAGTGAGCACTGAGAACCTTCTTTTCAACTTGATCTGTGGCGGTGGGCAGGGGAATGGGATAGCAGGCTGCTTGCTGCTTGTGCTGATCAACACATTTACAACACAAATAATGCTGACAGATTTGCGTGAATGGATTTAAGGTGGACCAGGATTACAAGTTTTTTCGTAGGCTTTGGTAATTCTAGAGTTAAAAATGAGTAGATGAGTAGATCCGTTTCTTTAGTTGTCAAGATTTTGAGTTCTGAATGCAGAGCCTATCTTTTCCTATGAAGTGCCTCATTTGGACACCTGGCATGTTCTTGATCTATTCTGGTAATTTCACTGATTAGCTCTGATACCTTCTTGGTTTCCAATTTACTTCTGTGGGAAAGATATGAGATAATCTGTCTTCTTAAGAAAGTGTTCAGATTTTCCCAGAGTATTTTGCAAAAACCTCTGAGGATATATTTGTCTCTAAAAAAAATCAAATTGCTTAGATATAAATTTTGTACAGTTCCTGTCTGCTAATAAAAGTGGGTTAAGATGCCAGCTGCAAGATAAGTATGTGGGGCATAATGATTTTAGCTCCATGATCAAAGGGGCGTGGTAACAATAGCGTCGTACTTACAAGATTTAATCATAGGCAAGAAATTGTTATCTATAAAAAATAATCAGTTCTTGAGTAGCAGTGATGCACTGGTGAGTAGAAAGAATATGCTCTTGAGTTTGGGTTTAGAAATCTCCAGGGGTCTGATAAGTTGTGATCATTTACAAAATGTGTAATTGTCTTTGCAGAGTTAGATGTTATCGCTCCTGTGGCAGGAGACCTATCTAGGTCTGGATTTAAAACACAATTAAAGTTCCCAGCCATTATAATTTTATCAGTGTTCACATTGGGAATGGATGCAAATACATTTTGATGAAGTCCCTATCATCCACATTGGGTATGTAGATATTTATCAAAAACAGTTAAATAAATTACCCATGACGATCACATATTGCCCTTCAGGATCAGATACTACATCTGATACTACAAATGAGATTGTTCTATGTATAAGATTTTCCACATCTCTAGTTTTCTTTGTAAAGCTGGAATGGAATATTTGGCCAGTCCAGTCTCTGTGCAGCCGAAACAGATCCTTGCTTAATAACTGTTTCTCCTGTAAAAATACTATTTTAGTGTTTAGGCCTGTTAGGTGAGAGAATACTTTCTTTCTCTTTAATTCATGATTCAGACCTTTAACATTCCAGCTCACAAGTTAACTGTTCGGTCATGGAGACATTACTTCTGAACTTTTGTTGTCATTTTGTAGCCTTAACTTAAGATAAGACAGCTTTGACCTTAATTTCCAATTTTCCCAGGAGTTATTGCCTGTTAAACAGTAGCCCTGGACAAGCATAGTAAGCCCCAATACAATAAACTAAGAGTATGATGTTAAACAGTCTCCTTAAAAAAAATTACACATACATACATATATGCACATAATTTTAATTAAAACATAAACAAAAAGTGGCCGAGAAAGAAATAGGATGTATAATTACGATACCAGTATCATTGCAAACGGATCAAACAGCTGGTAAGAACTCCTTTGCCATATCAGGACAGGACTCACGATCGTATTTCAAAAAGTGTCGGGATCAGTTTTCTTAGCTTTTTCTGCTTCCTCTGTAGAAGTAAAAATGTAAAGCTTATCTTGAATCTCCACTTTCAGTTTGGCAGGATATAAGAGGCTGCATCTGATTTTGGCTTTCTGTAAGTGATGTTTAATGTTGTAAAATGCAATATGTTTAGCGGCTTTTGAGGGTGAGAAATCAGGGAAAATATGAATGTGGTTATTTTCAAATATAATCTCTTGTTTCTGTCTGAGAAGTAACATTGTATGTAATTTAAATTGTAATTTTTCAAAATGCACAATAAGAGTTTAGAGGTATTTGATCCCTGTATGCGGTAAGCTGCTGCTATCTCAGTGCCTGATTTGAAGTCCTCTTCAATTATTTTAGAGAATAGTTCATCTACGGGAAACCTTCGATTCTAATATTATTCCTTCTGCATTCATCTTCCAGTGCAGCAAGTCTGTCTCAGAGTACTTTGCATTCAGAATTTGCAGCCGCTGCTTTTTCGTCAGCAGTAGATGCCAGTTGTTCAGCTATTTCAATTCGAGTCGTGAACGTTAGCTTAACGTCTTCCAACTGAATGCTAAGTGCTCTCAGATTATTCTAAAACTTTGATACATTTTCCTGTATTTGTTCCTCAATTTTTTCTAGCATACCTTTCAAGGTTTCCTTAAAGCGATTAAATATTTAAACGTTTTTCTTGATCTTTAATATCCTGAAGCAGCTTCTCATTTGTCTTGTGTATGTCTTTTATATCTTTCCTTATGTCATTTATTTCTTTCTTTATATCTTTCTTTAAAACATTCTTGAGCTCCTTTATGTCTTGAGTGGTGGTGGTGGCCATTGCGGCGATCATTACTTTTGTTTCGGACAGATCATTTTGGTCTTCTCCATGCACTGCAGGTGAAGTGGCAAGCCCAGTTAAAGTCGATGTTCCCGGCTCAAAAGGAGTAGTTGACAGTGTTGATGGTAGCGCCATTTTCAGTTGATTCTGCATCATTAGAGGCTTTGAACCACTTTTGATCTGACCCCTCAACTCCACCCACTCACTTGGTTCTGGAATCAAACCTCCTTTAATCTGGAGTTGCCTGGGGGAAAGGCAACAGGTGGTTATTGGCTATTTATTGAACCCACTGCCTTGTCGATGCCATGTTGTAATTTGTCCCGGAGAGCAAGAGGGCTACCTCTGTGTGGCTGAAGGTCACAAAGGGGATGACTCTTAACTGCTGTTTCTGCTTATGCTCCAAATGGCAGTTCAGAAAACCTGCCATTCTTGGAGTAGAGGATTTTGGAGGGGATCTCAGAAAGGGTCCTAGCTGGGGACACCAGAGGTCTGCAGGACAATTTTAATACCCATGTGGGTTCAGAGGGAGACACCAGAGGATGTGTGATTGAGAGGAACTGCCTGCCTAAAACCTAAACCTGAGGTGCATTTTGTTTTTGGACTTCTGTACCAGGCATTGTTTGTCTGCAACAAACACCATGTTCGAACATAAGATAACTCATAAGTATTCTCGATACCAGAGCACCTTAGGCCAAAGATGTGTTATCAATTTTATAATGTTATTGTCACATTTCCAGCCATATGTTCTGAATACTCAGGTGAAGAGAGGGGCACAGCTGTCAACTGGTCACCATCTGGCAATCAGTAGTGAGGATGGACAGGGAACAGTGGGGAGGCGTTGCCCAGAAGACTTTCAACACCCCCCTCCGAAAGAGCTTTTCCAGGAAAGGAGAGGATATAGGATCCAAATGGACCTTGTTCAAAGCTTCCATTGTGGAAGTGGCTGCCAACAGTTTGTGGCCTAAAGACTCCTCTTCAAAGTGGGAACCCAAGGACTCAATGGCGAACACCAAAGGTGAATGATGCCATTAGGCTGAAGAAGGACACCTTCCATGTATGGTTAGCATGTGAGAATCACGAAGCAGCAGAGGAATACCAACAAGCCAAAAAAAATGTTGCCATAAAGGACAGTGAAGCAAAAATCTGGATGTGGGAAGAGTTCGGAGAGATCACAGAAAATAATTATCAATTGGGCTCAAAAATGTTATGGAAAACCATCAGGCAACTCAGCAGGGGAAGACAAGGCTTCATCACTCAGGCTATTCTTAATAAGGGTGGAGAAATACTGACCTGAACTGAGGATGTATTCTTGCAGTGGAATGAACACTTTGAGGAGCTCCTGAACCCGACACTCATGCCCTCTGTCCAGGAAGCAAAGCCAGAAGTTAATGGGGCATCAAAGCCCATTTCCCTGTGGGAGATCACTGAAGGAGCTGAAGCAGAAATGGGGGATCAAAGCCCAGTTCCCTGGGGGGGATCACTGAAGAAGCTGAAGCAGAAGGCAAAGCTCACAGTTTATCAGTCAATCTACATCCCTAATCTCACTTATGATCATGAGGTAATGACAAAAAGAATGAGACTGCATTTACATGCAGTTACAAACAATCAAAATGAGCTTTCTCTGCAGGGCATCTGGATTTTCCCTTAGAAATGCAAAAGAGTGAAAAGCACAGACTTCCAGGAGAGGCTCAGTGTAGAGCCACTGACCCTCTGTATTGAGAGGTGCCAAATGAGGTTGTTTGGGCATCTGATATGGATGCCGCCCAGATGCCATCCTGCAGAGATTTTACAGGAATGACCAGCTGGGAGGAGACCCCAGGGGGACTCAGGGCTTGCTGGGAGGATTATATCTCCCAGATGGCCTGGAAACCCCTTGGGATCTCACAGAATGAGTTCACAAGTGTAGTTAAGGAAAAGGACGTATGGGCCTCAGTGCTAAGACTGTTGCCCCTGCACCCTGGTTTTGGATAAGCAGTGGAAAGTGAATGAATGAATAAATGAGTTAAAAACTGGACATATATGGTCTGGAAGGAATGGCTAGCTGTTAGGAGGTTGCTATGTTGAGAGTACCACTAATAAAACACAAGGCAGGAGACAATCCCACAGCTGAATTCCACACTGGAATAAGCAGGGCAAATCTGAATAACCCTGCATGTTTTCCATATATACAGAAAAGTTCATAATATTTTTCAATTACATCTTAGAATGAAGACCAAATAAGTGGTCCAGGTCTAAAATATATGGAACAGCACAGCGTATCTTATTACAGACAGGAATGAAAGTGTCTCCCATCAAAATCTGGCACACAATGAACATAATCTGAAAAGGATGAAGTAAACTAAGAACTGTACATGACAGTACAATTCAATTCTTAATCCTATATTACAGAATGAATGTTAAAGTCATTTATAAGAGCACATAAACCTAAAGGAAATGCCACTTGCATTGTGAGCTAAGGTTTTTTTATACTTCGACAGAAGCAAAGAGGTTGCTTAGGTTACGCCTGAATTATACCATAACACCGTTCTGATCAATGGACAACAGCAGCTGTATGGAAGATACCAGGTATACTGACAGGTGGAAAGCTAACACTAGGGGCATGCCATAAAACCTTGTCTAGACAACTGCATTGCATCTAGTAGGATAAGTGCAGGATAGTGGATTGTGGTTTATATTTTTGTGCTTTTAAAAAGAGTGCTATTTTTATTGCTCTGTCCACACAGGATGGCTTTCATTTTTTGTGCAGTAGTAATAACACAGCAAAGAAATATTAAACAGCCTTTTAACAAACCCATAGCAACAGACAGGCTGCAGCATTGAACTTCAATATCTTCCTGTTTGTGCCAAACTCTGTTCTTTCCTGCCAACATAGGAGTCAGCTACATTTATTAATAATAATAGAAAAACACAACCAAACATGGCTTGAATGCACTCATATACCTGCAAACATGGCCATAAAAACAATCTGAAAGTTCATAGCAGGATTTGTGTGGATGTAAAGTTCAATGATCTAATTTCTAGGACTTGTTACCGATTCTATGAATATCAGAATGCTGAGCCAACAGATGTTTTTCTTTTTTAATTTTGGGAGTTCAGATATTTGTTTTTTATATACTGTACATCATTATGCTTGTGTTTCTTTTTCCA
This sequence comes from Erpetoichthys calabaricus, assembly GCF_900747795.2. Taxonomy (NCBI): domain Eukaryota; kingdom Metazoa; phylum Chordata; class Cladistia; order Polypteriformes; family Polypteridae; genus Erpetoichthys; species Erpetoichthys calabaricus. The sequence continues at coordinate 88,987,578 of NC_041400.2, read as the reverse complement.
TCTGAACAGTACCTATAAAGCAGTGCAAGCATTTTATGATAGTTAAGGATTTTTTTTTTGCCAAGATTTTATAACAGCATTTAGACTAATGCAGACTTCACCTCTGATTTACAGTGTTTTATGCAAGTAGGATCTTAATAGCACTAAAGTGCCAGTCTGCCCTTGGAACCAACTAACTTTTAAATTGAAGTACAATTTAGTATGCGAGACACAAAGGCACAAAATGTAACACATTTTATAATGCTTTTTACCATAAGAAAGTTGGGTTATAATACAAATAATAAAAATGTAATTTTTTTGATCATGTTAAATGTTAGACAGCAAGCTACAAAAATAAAAGTAGTGTTTTTAATTTTATGTAAAGATTAAAAATGAAATACTAATTGTAGATATGTGTTGTATATTGTGCATTGAAAGGAGTTACCTAAATGCTAAAGTACTGACGAATGGTAAAGGTGGTCCATGGGTGGCACAGGACAAATGTTGAGTGACATGTGTTCCTGAGAGGAGCAAACACCATGGTGGCAATTGAAGAACATCTCTATATGTCAGTGCAGTTAAGCAGAATGTGGTAAAAGTCAAGGCACAAGAATTACTTTGGAGGGAAGCTTCATTTGCAGTGTGGTGCTTTATAGTAGCAGCAGAAATTCTGGGACTTTACTGTACAATAAAATCACATTCAGTAAATAGCTACACATATTAGGAGAAGGAAAATCAATATTATTTTTTATAGCTGTCTGCTTTATTTAAATGTTTGTTATGCTGCATAGGTCTCCAGTGATAATCTCTTTTTTGATACCTTAACCTGGACCAAATTTTTGTCTACTAATGCAGTAGCACTGGAAACATTAGTTTGATGTTAAGTAGATTTATTGCTACCAAAAATCCTCAAGGCAAAAAGTTATTTATCAGTTCATTTATGCCCCTGGTATTTGGATGATTGCAACAAACACCTGCTTTTTCTTAAATAAATGTTTTACTCACCTCCAGTATTTCACAGATCCCATACCTAAAGTAATGAAACCTTTCCATTGACTACATTATAAATGAAAAATATAAATAATACTTTCTGAATTATTTTAATTAGATATTAAAATGTCAGATTTGTTTTGTTTTGAAATATTGTATAAAAATATAAGCAATACATTTAAAGTAATATTATATTTGAATAATGCTCAAGGTATTATACTTTTTAGAATACAATAATGTTTGAATCCAATCTTAAATTTCATCAATCCTGCTCTGATTTGCCTGCAAGTTTCTTTTATAGATTGTGGTAATGTGCCTACCCAAGCATTACCAAAGGAAAAAAAAAAAACTTTTTAAGAACTTGCCTGCTTCAGGGTGATATGAATAGAAAAGAAAGAATAGCAGTTACCTTTTGTGTGTAGCAGAAAAAGAAGGTAAGACAATGTTTTCGCTAGGTTTTCGGTGCTGCTTCAGCAGTGCAACATTACACATCTTTGGCAGTCCTGGCAGCATGGTTTCCTTGCCAGCAGCTCACTGTCATCCACTGCTCAAGTAAAAGAAAGAGATTAAAAGCATTTAGTTTAAGAAAGTTAAAGGGATCCCAGAGGTTAATTCAAATAGAAGTATTAAAAGTAGAGGTATTAACTTACCTTGGATACAGAATTATGGTGATTGAAATTCATTTCCATGGATATGTATGTGCACACCAACGAGGCTGCCGATATTTTAATAGTGGCCTTGCAGACGTGGATGTGACGTCACCCATGATTTATTAGAGTAGTGTTTTTCAACAAGTGTGCTACTAGGGCTACCCAGGAGTGCACACTTGGGTCTGAACCTGCGAGGGACAAACTCCTCAGGTGGTCGAGACCTGTCTGAGGAGAATAGGGCCACCTGGAGAAGCTGGCATAAAAGCAGTTCCACAATTGCAATGTTAGATAATTTTGGACGCATCATGGCTGCTACAGTCCATCTGTCTGAGTATGTGGTCAACAGGGAGTTGCACATGACTAGTGTTGTGAAAGAAAGGACTCCCGAAAGCACAGGTGTCAAAGGACTTTCAAAAGCTGCCCACTAGGGAGGAAAAACACCATCAAATACCTCAAATAGATACCCAAAGGGCATAGACAAATCTTTATAAAAAGAAAAGTTTTATTTTAGCAAAAGGCTTTGCAAGCTCTGAAGAGCACAAAGGAGATGCCTGAAGAGGCAAGGCAGACACAGTAAACAAGCCCCAAACAGAATCCAAAAGAAATGGTTGAAACAGAGCAGAGCTTCAAAAAATATCAATACATATAGTCCCAATACAAAATCCAAAGATGAGGTCAAAAACAGAGCTAAGGTTCAAAAATCCACAAAATCACAAAACAATAGCAAAAGCAAAAGGCACAAAAAACACTCCACTTCCTAGCGCATTCAATGAACTGCAAGGAATCATGGAAGGTCCTCCCATAAATAGGGTAGAGGGCCATTCCCTGTGGTGATTGGCAAGTGGCCCTGCCCCCAGGGCAGCCACCCACAAAGCACATGGAATTATAACAAAGGCCATTCCCCTTTACCAACCCATACACAGGGAAACATACTATATATAATAAATAAAATAAACATTAATACTAATAAATGGTATAAAATTAAAAAAAACAAAAAACAAACACAACATTGAACATAAGCCAGGGGGGGAAATGAACCATGACAGCTAGTGCATAGTGGGAATATGAGTTGCCTCTGAGAAAGAGAGAGTCAGGCAAAGGGATGAAGAAGCTGGGAGACGCCACCAAACTGTGTCTGCAAATACTGATCTTTTTGACATCTTCTCTAGTAGTCCAGCCCCTTCAGACAGTTGAGCACATGTATGAGATATAATGTTTTTGTGGTTGGTGGAATAGTGTGTTGAGATGTTTTTGGTTACAAAAAGTATGCCACCAGAAAAAAAAAAAGTTTGGGAAACCCTGGGTTAGAGGGTGACACAGTGCTAGATGATTGGTCAGTATAAAAGGCACATTCTATCTGCAGGGGTCATCTTTTGCCTGAGTTGTGGTTGTGAGTGAGTGTTTGGTGTAGCTCTGTTTAAAAAGTACACTTTTAGAATTTTGAGCTTTTAATGGATTATTTATTTAGTCAGTCAGTCAGTCAGTCATTATCCAACACGCTATATGCTAACACAGGGTCACAGGGGTCTGCTGGAGCTAATCCCAGCCAACACAGGGCACAAGGCAGGAACAAATCCCGGGCAGGGCGCCAGCCCACCACAGGGCACACACACACACCAAGCACACACTAGGGATAATTTAGGATCGCCAATGCACCTAACCTGTATGTCTTTGGAATGTGGGAGGAAGCCGGAGCACCCAGAGGAAATCCACGCAGACACGAGGAGAGCATTCAAACTCCATGCAGGGAATTGCTGATTTTATCATTATCATAAGCTCTTATTCTTTTAATGTCTTGTTTTTAGAAGGGGGCTGGGGTTTTGTTTTAGTGAAGGGTTTGTTTTTAGTGCTTTTATTATTTTAATGCAGTGTTAGGGCCATGCCACGGACCTGGTCTGCCAATTGCACTGGTTTGGGAGGAGCACTGAGACTTCCTGTGCGACTGGCAGTTTAAGGGGGGAGGTGTGCACTAAGAGGTCTGTGGTAAAGTGCAATTTTAAATAAATATTCAAGTCCCGGAGAGTGCAGGTGCATAAGACACTCAGGGGTTGATTAGGGTGCTTAGATGTTCATGCAGTCACGTGCAAATGCAAGCAGGTCAGTCAGGTACCTCATTCACACGTCAGAGTAAGCAGAGTTCTACACATGCACCCAATCAGGCAGGATGAAATGACCCTGCACGGCAGAAGAGGGGGATCAAAAAAGAAAAAAAAGAGAAAAAAGACAGAAGTTAAAAGAAAGAAAGACAGAGAAGGCAGGATCAGGAGATGACATCATGTGCTAGAGAGGAGGCAGGTAGCTCAGTAGAGAACCCAGAGAAGTGTGTGGCCGACACTCAAGGGTACTGAAGAGGGTCAGTTTGGTTGAGCAGTTCATGCCAAAAAAGCAGAAAAAGCTTGAAGTAGCATGTAGAACACTTAAGCTTCTATCAAAAAACAACGGGTTTGAATTTTGATCAAGGATCAGCAACATTCTTTGTTCACATATAGAATTTAGTTTGTATACTGTTTCAATAATTATTTAATTTAAACTGTTATTATACTGTAGTTTGTGAATGGCATGTGTGTTTTTCAGGTTTACATCCACACAGTTAGAAATCCAAAGTAAATTTTGGTAATAAAAATTAAAATGCCAACAATAATGCATTTCTTTTAGTTTTGCATTTCAATACACTCAAGGACATATTACAAGATAAAACCATAAACAGCATAAATGCGAATGGTAGCAATAATAATAATCCCTTTTGAGACAACACATTTATTGTATATTGAAATATATTTCAAGCTTTATTTAATTAAGTTGGGATTTGTTTTATCCAATACAGTAATGTGTAAACATTCTTATAATCTTACATAGCAAACAAAAGTTGTATATTCTTAAATCACTATGTTGATTTAGCCCGAATGGTACTTTTGCTGAAAGAATGGTCAAATGTCAGTTACAACCAACATACAGTAACTGGCTACCATTAACAATTGAAGCTCTTGTTTTTTAAACTGTGCACCAGAAGGTTTTGTCCTGGTCATGGTCTTAAACTCCAGGGCACACTGTGATGTAGAGACTGATTATTTGAGCCAATCCCCCTGTTCCTGATCAATGCAGTGTTAGAAGAAGACTCATGTACACTCTCATCAGAGACAAAGCAGTACAACTTGGACTGACTCTTTTCTAATTTAGTCATCACAGCCATATGTTAAAATGTTTTATTTGGATTTTTGTTCAACAGCATGTGTCCATAGCAGCCAGAAGATATGCACATTATTGTAATCAATTATTACTATTCACTGTGAGCATTTCATGGAGTTGAGCAGGGAGGTTTGCATGCACCCCAAAGAATGTGTTGCCACAGACAATTGCTTGTATTGCATCAGCCAGAAACTGTCACTGCCTGTTCCTTATCATACTGTAAATACAATGGAGATTTTATCCCCCAAGAGATGCAATAACTACTGAATACACTTTTGGGAACACATTTTTCAGCAGGTGAATTGCTCACGTCTGTTGCCATAGAGTGTGATGAAATCAGCAAAGTTAGCATATTGACAATGTCATTGCCTCTGTAATATATGTACAGAGTAAATGATAAAGCTAATATTATGGGTAAAATAACACATTATTTGAAATAGATGCACTGTTGCTGCAAACTAGGTAGTGAATAATGTATCGGGTGTGCTTATTGATAATGTTCTTGACATAGTAAATTCGTCATTAGATACGGGGGTCTTCCCAGACTGTCTTAAGACTGCGGTAGTTAAACCCCTACTTAAGAAAAATAATCTCGACCCCTCTTCTCTTGAAAATTATAGACCCATCTCTAACCTGCCTTTCTTAAGTAAAATTCTAGAGAAGGCAGTCATTATGCAGTTAAATGAGCACCTCAATAAACATGCTATTCTTGATAAATTTCAGTCAGGTTTTAGAACAAATCACAGCACAGAAACTGCACTCGTTAAAGTAGTAAATGACTTGCGGGTAAATGCAGACAGAGGCCATTTATCTGTTCTCATCCTCTTAGATTTGAGTTCCGCATTTGACACTATTGATCATAATATTCTTAAGAATCGCCTTAGTCAATGGGTGGGCCTCTCTGGCAGTGTCTTAAACTGGTTTGAATCCTACCTGGCAGGGAGAAAATTCTTTGTTAGTTGTGGTAATTATAACTCAAAGACACATGATATTCTATATGGTGTTCCACAAGGCTCTATCCTGGGTCCGCTGCTCTTCTCAATCTACATGCTTCCATTAGGTCAGATTATCTCGGGACATAACGTGAGCTACCACAGCTATGCTGATGACACACAGCTGTATTTATCAATAGCACCTGATGACCCCAAATCTCTTGATTCGCTAACACAATGTCTAACCTGTATCTCAGAATGGATGAATAGTAACTTTCTCAAATTAAATAAAGAAAAAACCGAAATCTTAGTGATTGGCAATAATGGATACAATGAGGCTATTAGAAATAAACTGGATGCATTAGGATTAAAAGTCAAATCGGAGGTAAAAAGCTTAGGGGTAACCGTTGATTGTAATCTGAATTTTAAATCGCATATTAATAAAATCACTAGGACAGCATTTTTTCACCTAAGGAACATAGCAAAAGTTAGACCTCTTATATCATCGAAAGATGCAGAGAAATTAGTTCATGCGTTTGTCTTTAGTCGGCTAGATTACTGTAATGCACTCCTCTCAGGACTACCCAAAAAAGACATCAATCGTTTGCAGTTAGTGCAGAATGCAGCTGCTAGAATCCTTACCAGGAAAAGAAAATCCGAACACATTTCTCCAGTTTTGATGTCACTACACTGGTTACCTGTGTCATTCAGAATTGACTTTAAAATTCTGCTTATGGTTTATAAAGCTTTAAATAATCTCGCCCCGTCTTATATATCGGAATGTCTGACACCTTATATTCCAAATCGCAACCTCAGATCCTCAACTGAGTGTCTCCTTAGAATTCCAAGAGCAAAACTTAAAAGAAGTGGTGAGGCGGCCTTCTGCTGTTATGCACCTAAAATCTGGAATAGCCTGCCAGTAGGAATTCGCCAGGCTAATACAGTGGAGCACTTTAAAAAACTACTGAAAACACATTACTTTAACATGGCCTTCTCATAACTTCACTGTAATTTAATCCTGACACTCTGTATATCCAATTCATTATAATAACTATTCATTCAAAATTTGTACTAACCCCTACTCTCTCTTCTGTTTTCTTTTCCGGTGTCCTATTGGTGGTGGCTTGTGCCACCACCATCTACCCAAAGCACCATGATGTTCCAACAATGATGGATGGATTAAAAGCCAGAAGTCTGTATAACCATCAGCATCAAGTGACTCCGTGAGAACCCTAACTACAAAGAGGACTATTTCATTTATGTTAGGTAGAATGCCCAAAGGGGACTGGGCGGTCTCGTGGCCTGGAACCCCTACAGATTTTATTTTTTTCTCCAGCCTTCTGGAGTTTTTTTTTGTTTTTTCTGTCCACCCTGGCCATCGGACCTTACTCCTTTCTATGTTAACTAATGTTGTCTTATTTTAATTTCTTATTTGTCTTTTTTTCTTCTTTTCTTCATTATGTAAAGCACTTTGAGCTACTTTTTGTATGAAAATGTGCTATATAAATAAATGTTGTTGTTGTTGTTGTATAATCTTTCACTTTTAGTTATTTCACTTTTTGGTAAGTTGTATGACTGTCAATGCTTTAATCTTTCATTCATCAATCCATTTCCTAATCCCATATTAATCACTTTTATGTTGTTGAGGATAGGAGTACAGTCCCACAAAAATCGAGTACAAATCAAGAAAGAAACTGACCTTGGATGGCGTGTGGGGCACAAATGGATCTTACTTGTTTAAAATGAAGATAAAGAGTGTTATACAAATTTAAGACTATTGCTTCAAAAAAGATGTTTAATAATAGTGTGAACATTTTATGTTTAATTTTAATTTTAAGTGATGCTTATTTGCTTACTTTTTTATCTAAAAAACGTATGTGTTAAGGTAAAAAAGCAACTGGCAGATCAGATTTCCAAAACACATGGCAGACATTTAGACCACTATTCTGTCTATACATGCAACACAGAGCTGTTTGTTAACATGTAGCAACTGCACAATTCAAATTTTTGGTGTTTGCAAAGAAAACAGTTTTCATAGTTCTTTCAGCAAAAATGCTGTATAAACACATATACAATGTAGATATTTATAGATATTAATTTCTTTAGATCCCATTAGGTGGTTTCTAGAAGGTAAGCATTTTTTGTTACTGTGATAACAATCAGAGGTAGTCAGGGAAGTGTAAAAACACTGCAATTTTTTAAAAAGTATTCAAATGAAATATAATCAGAATTTAACGTGGCAAAACATTTTTCAAAGCATATCAAATGCCCTAATAGCTGTAAAATTCCCTGTAAAGTGGATTTAAACATGCACAGTAAAGAAGGTAAATCAACCCATCATATCAACAAAAAATGATGCATCACAAGCACCACCTTTTAAACATTTTTGCTAACCAAACTTGTAATGCGGTAGCTTGTGTGTTAAATACTGCTCTTTTTTTCACTGCATAACATTTCTTCCATTTAACTTACATTTCTTAAGAATGTGTGTATCATTGTTTATTTTGCACACGTGATTATTTGGTTAAATTAATTCAGTGAAATCAGTTTCTCACAAAAAAACTATTTTCCCAAGCCATGTTGCTACCACTTCATACCATCATATTCATTAAAACCATCCTGTCACGGTGCGTAACCTTTACACTCAGCTGGAAAACAGAAGAACTATGCCATTCAGCACTTCAAAAAATGACAAATATTATTCAAAAAATGTTTAAATATGTGCTACAAAAAATACAGTTTATGAATAACACAGAAATACAGTAATAATTATAATTTTAGTTAAATGTCACATATCCATTACTTACAAATCACACTTGTACATATTAAAAAAGGAGATGGTCACAGGAGGTTTACTCATGGTGGATGGGATGGGAGTTTAAAATGTTTAGAAAACAAATCTGTTTCTTTGACTTTGATTTTTGTTTTTATTTATTAGTTTTGAGACAGCTTCTGTATTCAAGTAAGGCTTGAGTATTTAGAAAGTTGAACTCTGTTCAAAGTTTATGATGACTAAAACCTTTAAGGAAACAAAGGAAGGTGTGTTGAGCTATATGTGAAAAATAAAATTCAGGTCCACATGTTCAAGATGGAAGAAGGAAACACATGGGCGGAGTGGTGGCTCTGAGGCTAAGGAGCTGCGCTGGTATCCCGAAGGTTGCCGGTTCGAATCCCCGTCACTGCCAAAAAAAAGGCCACTGCTCTGCTGGGCCCTTGAGCAAGGCCCTTACCCTGTAATTGCTCCAGGGGCGCTGTACAATGGCTGACCCTGCGCTATGACCCCAAGGGGTATGCGAAAACTACCAAATTCCTAATACAAGAAATTGTATAAGGCGAAATAAAGAACAAAAAAAAAAAAAAAAAGAATCGTTGCAGGTTAAGCTAGTAAGAAAGAAAGGCTGAGATCTGATTATTGGAGTTGGCTGTATGTCGCCAAATTCAGACATGTTAGATAATATCAAATTATTTAATCAAATAAGACATGTGCAGTAAAGAGGATGTAGTGGTCATGGGGGATTTTAAATATCCAAACATTGAATGGGAAGTTCCTATCGGGAATAAAAAAAAAGGAAACTGAAATGGTGCACATGGCAAATGGCAACCTTGAGATAGAAGGAAGGATGGGGGAAAGCAGCTTTTCTAGGACACATCCTCCTCCAAGATGCTAGATGTCAGCTTCCCTGGACTGTAACAGTGCCCCAGTTTCCCATAGGGCACTATGGGAGATGGAGTTTGGCACCACGGCCCTGCTGGGTACCATGGGTTCTCTTCCTCCCATGTGACTTACCAGGACTTCTGGGTCAGATGGAGAATTCAAGTTTCAAATCAGTCCGGAAGTACTAGTGGATCACAAGTACGGAAACCCCAAAGTACTTCCGGGCTGATCAGAAATTTGAATTCTCCATCTGACCTGGAAGTGCTGGCAAGTCACGTGGGAGGAACAGCAGAAACACTTCCTGGTCAAGAGCTATATAAAGGATTGCAAAACACCCAGCAGGCGAGCCAGAGTCGGGTGGAGGTGGACGAAACTTTCTGGGAGGTGTGGAGGAGATATATTAGAGAGATCTGCAAATATTACTGTACTTACTTGTGTTTATTGTGGATGTGGTGCTTAGAGGCACTGAAAAAGAAGAAAAAGAAATTTAAAATCTTCTTAGTGCTTTTACCCTTGATCCTGTGTGTCTGTCTGTTGGGTTTAAAGGGGTAACAGTGCAACCTAGCGTCCACACTGTTTGTCTCAAGCTCAACACATAGTGACACCTCTTTAGATCTCATCTTTTCAAACAATAAAGACAGAGTAACAAGAACAGAAATTACAGATATGTTAAGCAACAGTGATCACAACATGGTAAAATTTGAGATAATCTTTGAAAACACACAAATGTACACTGAAACAAAGAGTTATAACCTGAGGAAAGCATACTTTATGGGGATAAGGAAGTGTCTACAAAGCACTAAATGGGAAAGAAAAACCAATAGAACAAAAAGGCTAGAACTTCATCCAAAATGGTTAAACAGGAGAATTATTAAAAACGTAAAACTGAAAAGATCACAATACAAGAAAATAAAAAAGCCAGATAATTCTGTCATAGAGGAACACTAGAAACTACAGCAAGAGATAAAAAACATTTGAAATGTCAAAAGAGAAACCAAAATAAAAATGGCTAGTGAGGCCAAAACAAAAACTAATCAATTTTTTCAGTACTACTCCAGTAAAAAGATGATAAAAGAGAATTCAAAAAACCTTAAGGTTGCAATTGGAGAAATCATTGAAAGTGAGAACGAAATAGCAAATGAACTGAACACATATTTCACCTAAGTATTTATAAAGGAAGAAACAAGTGGAATTACTCATGCAGAAGTAAAAACAAACTTCATAGAGTCCATAGACTTTTAAAAAAAAAGAGTCAGATGTGCTTCAAGCTCTCAATATGTTGAAGGCTAATAAAATCCCCAGACCTGATGGGATTTTACCAATTGTATTGAAGGAAATGAAAGACGTGATATATATCACCCTTATTAGGCATACTGAATTTCAGCAGTCACCTCATAAAGGAGAAGTACCTGAGGATTGGAAAGTTGCAAAGGTGACTTCAATCTTTAAGAAGGGACAGAAAATCAGTCCTAGTAATTACAGACCAATTAATCTACTTATGTGCAATGCAAAATTATGGCCACTATAAAAAAAAATAAATGAGAAAATTGACTAAACAAAAATAATATTCTAAATAGCTGCCAGCATGGGTTTATGAGAAGAAGGGCATGCCAAACCAATCTTTTAGTTTTTATTTTGGAGAAGAAACAGAATAGTTGACGAAACAATACATAACAACATAATGTACCTAGACTTTCAAAAAGCATTGAATACAGTCCCATACCAAAGATTAATTCTGAAACAAGAAGCTGTAGGCATCAGAGATAATCTACAAAAATGGATCTCCAGTTGGTTAACCAACAGAAGACAAGGAGTACAGATAAGAAGAGAATGCTCCATTTGGAGCAAGGCCATCAGTGGGGCCCCTCAAGAGGACTGTCCTTGGACCATTGCTTTTTCTGATTTTTATTAATGACATTTATTTTAGTATAGTTGGTAAATGTGTGAAATTTGCAGATGACACTAAAATTAGAGTGATAGGAGACACTGAGGAGGCAGCAAAAAGAATTCAAAAAGACCTGGACAATCTTCAGAACTGGACAAACACCTGGAAAATGCAGTTTAATGAAGAAAAGTGCAACGTGGCACACATGGGCAAAAGGTACATCAATTAGAAATGCAAGATGGCAGACAACTATCGTATAGGAAACAACCCCTAAAAAGGATTTAGGGCTATATGTTGATACAACATTTTCATTCACTAAGCAATGTACAGAAGCAATTTAAATGGCAAATAAAATGTTAGGTTATATCATAAGAACTTTCAAATGTAAGTCAAGGCATATTATGCTCAAACTAAGACTGCATCTGGATTATTGTGTGAAGTTATGGGCACCAAAGTACAACAAAGACATAACAGCAATTGAAGTTGTGCAGAGAAAAGCAACCAAGAGCATCCCAGGACTTTAGGACATGTCCTACTCTGACAGACACAGAGAATTAAACCTGTTTAGTCATGGGCAGAGGAGACTGTTTTGGTACCTAATCCGGGTATTTAAAATCCTCAAAGGGCATTGATAAATTAGATCCAGCAACATACTTTCAGATTAAGCATGAATCACATACTCAAGGAAATCAGTGGAAATGAAAAGAAAGTGAATTTAAAACTCAACCTTGCTAACTCTTGTCTGATGTGTTACTTCTGGTTTTAAATCTTTGACTCCTGGTTTTGGGTTTGAGCTTCAGTTTCATTTTGCTATCATCCTTTTATTTGTTTTGTTTTGTTTTCTTACGTGAATCTTACATCAGTTGGGCTCTACAGTTCATCTGTCATTGCAGTAAGAGAACACTTTTAAAATGGATTATTTGCATACACATCACAGTCATTGCCTGATTTTTTTTTTAATTTGGTGACTTTATAAAAAAAGGAAAATTAGCTGAACCTGTACTTTTTTGTCAGTATTTATTAATAATATGCTAGCTTACATGATCTGCACTGTGCTGAAAGCTGCTTTATGCAAACAAAGGGCCAAACAGCAGTATTAAACAATTGGATTGACAAACAACTGAAAAAGAGGTGGTGTCCTAGGCAGGAAAAACAGACATAATCACATTTGGAGGCTACAGTCAGGCATGAAATGGAAGAAGAAAGTTTAGCAAAGCTCAAGGAAGATGTGAAGGTCAATGGTTAGCAAGCCGGTGCCAGGTACTGTGGTTTTGAATAGGTGTTGCTTCGCTAGAGGCAAAAAGAGAGTTAGAGAGAAGGAGAGGTGACAGTGGTGTTGTATGATCCAAGACCAGCCAGATAAAATTAAGTGGTGAGAGGCAAGTAGCAAGATAAATTTCTTTAGGGAGCAGTAAGTGGAAGCACAGGAGAACATGAGACTGGTTTCTCACACACGCACGTATCGTTTTACAATCACCAGAAAAGAATACCCAAAAACTAATAAAATCCTCAAGTAACATCCAACAAGGAGAAGTTACGAACAGTGCAAAGTCGAATTTGATCGCCCAGCGGGTGGTGAACACTTAAAGCCGACGGTCCCCAAGTGATTCAGCTGAACACAGAAAACACCAAAGCTACTGCAGAAAGGGATAAAATTGAACTCGGCATTGAAAGTAAATTCCACCTGTTCTCTGCTTGTCGACAGCATGTTTATATGTTGTATGTCCTGCAGCATGTACAGTTCAGGTTTTCCTGCCGACAATACAGACAGCTTCACCTGCCAAAAATGCATAATTTGGAGTTGGTTGGGAAAATACCTGAATTGGAGGACTGCATTAGCATCTTGATAGCGATTAGGCAAACCAAAAATTGGATTGACTCAGACAATTCGGTTACTTCTGATTCTGCTTCAGTCTCTCCAGGTCCCACTGTAAGCAGTGCAAATCAGCAGCACCAATTCAGCCACAGGGAGAGTGGGTCCAAGAAACCAGGTCACCAATTCGGACCCACAGCAGATTGTCAACACTCTGCAGTGTGCCCCTGGATCCTGAGAACAATAAAGCACTCATAATTTGTGATTCCATTGTGCAGAATGTTAGAATTCCAAACTACGTTAGACCAGCTGGTAATGTTAAATGCCTCCTGGGGTGAAGATATCTGACATAGAGGCTAAATTGGTTCTTCTCGCTGATGATAAAGTATCTACCTTATTGCTGCATGTTGGCACTAATGATATTTATTTACAGCAATCTGACATATTAAAGGGGAACTTCATCTGTCAATGCAGCAAAACAAAAAGAAAATGTTAGAACTTAACTGTGTCTGGTCCCTTTTTAAGATTATATAGAGGGGATGTGATTTATAACAGATTGTGTTCCCTTCTCTGCTGTCTAGAAACCTAGTGTGCAAATAAAAGTGTAGCCTTTGTGAATAACTGGGATGACTTTTGGGAAAGGCCTGGATTTTTCAAGAGAGATGGTATTCATCCTAACTGGGCATGACCTTTTGTTTTATCCTAAAATATGACAGAAAAACTGTTTGGCTCACATCATCAGAGCACCATCCAGACCACAGACTTAAATTACAGACTGTTATTTATCCCACCTGTTACAATCCTGTAGCTGTTACTCATAATACCTGTTGTGGGACATCTTATATAGAATTTTAATCAAATATTTTTAATCAATACATGATCATTTTTACAATTTAATAAGTATAAACTTAAATGAAATTGTAAAAATTAACTATTAAAAGCATAAAGAAAAGGACTAAAGGTAAGTAAAGGGTTAACTCAATGTGGCTTAAAGGACTAAAGGTAACTAAAGGGTTAACTCAACGTGGCGTAAAGCTTGAGCAGTGAGGGTTGCCTCATCTTAGAGGAGCCACCAAAGAAATTACTAAAGTTACAATGAGGTAAATGAATAATAAACACCCCTTTAAAAAACTGACAAACTAGTGAGAAAGCCCAAACACTCCTATTGTGTAACAGTGATATGATCAATGGGAAAATCTATAGGACACCCCTATTAACAGGTTTAGAATTAATTAGTTGCTAAGGTTAAAATGAAGTAGATGTGTAATGAACACCCCCTTAATAAGTGAGAACAATATAGTGAATTAGCCCAAACTTCCCTATTATGATGTAGTGATAAGTACAATGGGAAAACCCTTAGGACACCCCTATTAACGAAGCGATGTTTAGAATAATGGAAGAATCAACATGTATACAAAGTTACTAGTGGCTGTAGTTGTTTGGCTAAATGATAGAATTGTGCATATTAAGAGTCAGATGGCATTATGTATTACATAAGGTAATGGTAATAGAAAAGTAAAAAAGGAAATGAATTGTATTATTGAATGCTCACTCCATGGACTGAAACATCTGTTCATATCTATGTGGAAATAAAGAATTGTTCTGCATTTTCATCTTGTCTCCATGAATGACCTCTTTGAAAAGAGAGGAAAGTTTTTTTGACAATTACTTGACAACCAAAAAATAAGTAACTTAATTCAAATTAAAACAAAAAAAAATCAAATTAAAACAAAAAGAATAATAATATCACCAGTTGAGAAACACCAATGCAGTTTTAAATGCTGCTTATTAAACATTCACTCTGTTAGAAGTAAATCTGCTTTGGTAAATTATATTATATTAAGTACAAAATCTGATTTGAGTCTTCTCACTGAAACCTGACATTATTCCCCTACCTGTGGCATCACCAGATGGATACAAATTCCTTCATAAATCTAGAGATACTGGTTGAGAATGTGGCCTTGGAATAATTTATTGTGAAAAAATGCAAATCACTTTTAAAAATGTAGGTGACTTCACATCCTTTGAGGCACTCATTTTAAATAATAAAACAGATTCCAGCACAATTGTAGTGCTAGTCTACAGACCACCAGGGCCATATTCATTATTCATAACTGAATTTATCAACCTTTTATCTAATTTGGCGATAAATTATGATTGTGTAGTGTTATTTATTCAGTAGGATTTTATCAGATTATCAAAGCTTCAACTCATAATCATAACCGCACATTAGATTTAATTATAACTCACAGAGTTGAAATACAACAATTAATATTACTCCATTAAATTATTTCTGATCACTATTTAATTATGTCTCTCTAAAATACTTGAAAAAGTAGTAATCATTTAGCTTCAGTCACGCCTCATACATCACAGTTTATTCTGAGAAATTCCAGTCTGG
Source organism: Erpetoichthys calabaricus (assembly GCF_900747795.2). Classification (NCBI taxonomy): domain Eukaryota; kingdom Metazoa; phylum Chordata; class Cladistia; order Polypteriformes; family Polypteridae; genus Erpetoichthys; species Erpetoichthys calabaricus. The sequence continues at coordinate 88,972,087 of NC_041400.2, read as the reverse complement.
TTTCCACACTGGTCATAGTATAGAAATGGCACTAACGTGTGTTGTAAATGACATTCTGAAATCCTCTGATGAATGAAATTCCACTGTAATTATGTTGTTAGACTTAAGCAAAGCTTTGACACCATTGACCATTATATTTTAGTACACGGGCTGGAAAATGATAATGTCCTTGCCTGGTAAATCAATTCCAGTACAGGTACAACAGTGATGTTGATTATTGGTGGGAAAGATGCTGATCACAACAATATTTTGTCATTATTTAACTTAGTTGGAATCACCATTAGTTTTACTGAATCAGCCCGCAATCTAAGCATTATCTTTGACTCTAGCATGTCATTTAAAGCTCACATTACAAAATTGTCCAAAACATGCTTTTTCCATCTTAAAAATGTTCAGAAATTAAGGTTGTCTTCTAAATATGCAGGATACTGAGAAATTAATTAATGTACTTATTTCTAGTAGGACTGACTATTGCAATGTGGTGTTCACTGGATGTTCAAATTGCTCTTCATCCAGCTTTAAGTTAATTCAAAATGCTGCTGCAAGAATTATTACTCCTGTCCTTAGGTCCTTACACTGGCTCCCAGTAAAGTTTAGAGCAGGTTTCAACATCCTACTTTTAATGTGTAAAGCCTTAAATGGCCAAGGCCCAACTTACTTATCTGAACTTATCATTACTTACAAACCAGAGCGCACATTAAGATCTCAGTCTGCTTAAGATGTCAAGGATTAATAAAATAACAGTGGGAGGTCAAGCTTTTAGATTCAGGGCCCCAAAGCTGTGGAATGATCTGCCTGCTACTATAAAAGGTGCCCCTTCTGTCTTAGCTTTTAAATTCCGGCAGAAGTACTCAGTACTCAGTACATAGCAGCACTAGAAAAGGTCCAGAGAAGAGCGACTAGGCTAATTCCAGGGCTACAGGGGTTGAATTATGAGGAAAGATTAAAAGAGCTGAGCCTATACAGTTTAAGCAAAAGAAGATTAAGAGGTGACATGATTGAAGTGTTTAAAATTATGAAGGGAATTAGTGCAGTGGATTGAGACTGTTATTTTAAAATGAGTTAATCAAGAACACGGGGACACAGTTGGAAACTTGTTAAGGGTAAATTTCGCACAAACATTAGGAAGTTTTTCTTTACACAAAGAATGATAGAAACGTAGAATAAGCTACCAAGTAGTGTGGTAGACAGTAAGACGTTAGGGTCTTTCAAAACTCGACTTGATGTTTTTGGAAGAAATAAGTGGATAGTACTGGCGAGCTTTGTTGAGCTGAATGGCCTGTTCTCGTCTAGAGTGTTCTAATGTTCTTATGTACTCAGTTTAGCATACCCAGACTAGAGCTGCTGATTAACTGTATAGACTGCATCTCTGTTATTAGTCATTAGTACTAAAACATAACTAATATTATATATAACACTCACCTATTCTGTTTCTCTTCTTGGTTCTCACATGTATCTCTTGGTGCCACTGCTCTACTGCTAAGTTGTTTGCCTGCCTATGGAAAAGTTATTCTCTAATAAAGGAGCACTGGAATCATCAGACAGAAGTGTCCTTTCATCAGATTGGCCGACCCAGCACTGATCCAATTGTGGAATGGCCAGTAGGGGGGCAGGCAGCTTATTGGCTGAGGTCTCCAGGACTCTGAACAAATCGAATCCTCATATGTGATATAATCTATTCTTGCATTTTGCTTTGTAATGTATTTCCCCCATTTTTTTGACAACCAATGCATGCCTAACCTACCTGGAAGGGGGTTTCTTTCTGAATTGCCTTTCCCAAGATTTTTTGCATTTCTTTCCCTACAAGAATTTTTTGGGAAGTTTTTTACTTGTCTTCTAGGGAGCCAGGCTGGGTGGGCTGTCAAAAAACAAGGATTGTTAGAGCCCATTGCGGAACTCCTTGTGTGAATTTGGGCTATAAAAAAAATTAATTGTTGTTGTTATATTGTGACGGGTACAGGGGCTTCAGAGGCCTAAGCTTCTGATCTATTTCTCTCAGCCACTGATTCTTGATTATATACATGACAACAGCAGTAAGCCTCTGATCCATTTGTCCATCATAAACAGTATTGCCCCTGATCAATATTACACCATTATTTGAACACGCAGAAAAGTCCATTCTCCATCCTTGCCAATACTGTAGTAGGCTGGAACTTCTTAATTTTTGCTTTTGATTACCAGCACTGTTTTCTAGCATACTAGCTCACATCATAGATATCCAATTCTGCTCTATCTACCTCCAGCCTCTGGACGCAGTGCTGATAGTTCCAAAGCGGACTACTGCCTTCCACTCTTAGAATTTAGTGCTTAAATCATGCAATACCCCTGCACCAGGCTTAGATGGTGTGCTTGAATTTAGAATTGAGAAGCCACAGAAATTGTGTTGCAATGCACAAAGCTACTGCTACGTGCTTCTCTCTCTACATGTTAATGCTTCATTGTAACACATTGGGTTACCGGCACTTATTTATAACCTCTTCAAGCACTGCCTTGCATATGCATTCTCATCTGTGGACTTTAAAGAGGAGCCATATACAAGTGATGAAAAATACAAAAAAGAAATAATCTAATAATGATAATAACAGATACTCAAATTTCACATTATTCCTACTAATTGCCCATTTCAGTTTAAAGGAATACACTTTCCTGTAAAATTATGGTCTGCAATCGTCATCAACAAAAGCCAAGTAGCTAGGAAAAGCTGAAGTTGCTCTAATGCAAAAATGTTTTACTCACTAACAATTGTATATAGTATGTTCAAGAGTAAGCAGCTCCAGTGACCTAATAATATTAGTATTATTACTTGACTGATGCTTTTATCCCAGGTTATTTACAACATTCGGTATATAATTTGTTACATTTTTTTTCTTTTCCAATTAGAGCACATGCAGGAGAAGTGAATCACAGGTTATCAGCAGTGGTCTCACCTCTGTGGTCAGAAAGGGCTTCTGGTTAGTTCTTATGATGACCTGATTGGGAACAGTGACATCATCAATGCATCTGGTGATATAGCTGGTCACAGATAACATATACCCCACCAGGTTAGTAAAGTCATCCTAAGTAGCAGCCTGTCTGAATGTGTCCCAGTCAGTGTATTCAAAGAAGTCATGATGCAACCCTTTGGCCACACTCTAATTTCTTTTATGACTGGTTTGGAGTGTTTTAGTACTGGTCTCTAGGCCAGGATCAGTTTAACAGAAATGTGGTCAGAAAAGCGCAAATGTGGGAAAGGCATGGTTTGGTATGCACCACGAATGTTTGTGTAAATCAGATCCAGTGAATTCTTCCCTCTCCTTGGAATATCAACATGCTGGAAAAACTGATTTCAGATTTGCATGATTGAAATGTCCCGTGATAATGAAAACTTAGTCTGGGAATATGGGTTGCAGTTTATTTCTAGCATTACACAGTTCACCTAATGACTGATTAGCATTGGTGCTAGGAGGCAGATACACTGCAACAATAATCACCATGGAAAATTCCCTTGGCAGATAGAACAGCGGGCATTTCCTTGGTAGAAACTTGACCAGTATTCAATTAGACACCAGATCTTGTTGACACAAATGCATAATCTGCACCTGGAAGTCTCACAACACAGCACAGCTTGTCTGTCTGCTCAGAAGATGGTCAGCCCATCCAGCTGGATGGCAAAGTCCGGGACATTCTCATGTAGTCATGTTTCCATGAAAACAAAAATACAGCAGTTTTTCTGCTTGCGCTGGGTGTTACTGTACAGGGGTACTCTGGTTAAAGTTCCACAAGCCAAAGAAGCAATTTTATATTAATGAGTGATGCCTAATTGGTTCTATATGAATAAGTTCCAGCTTGTGCATGACTGTGCCCTGCACTGGACTCATTCAGACTGAGTGAAGCTTGTTGTTTTGATGGGTTCCAGCCCCCACAACTACAACCTGTATTAAGTAGAATTGATAATGGGTGGATAAATAAAGTGTTAACATTGTCTAATACATGTAGTATATACTGTCACAGATGGCCGGGATCCTTACTCGGCCGGGACACCTCTTCGCTGGAAGGATCGGGGGAGCAAGCCTGGTCAGAGTTTTACCTCCCCCGGGATGCTAGATGGCAGCCCCCATGGGTTGCAACGGTGCCTCGGACTCCCGCAGGGCTTCATGGGAGATGGTGTTGTCTACAGAACTGTAGGGATCCGGAAGTGATGCCAGAAGTGGGACAACGAGCAGCTGAAGTAGTTCCGGGTGCCTTATATAAGGAGCTAGAGGAAAGTCCTCATTGAGCCAGAGTTGGGTGGAAGGTGGATGGATCTTGCTGAGAAGGTGTGGAGGAGAAATTAGAGAAAGAGAAGGAAAAGAAGAATATTGTGCTTGTGCTTGTGGGAGACAGGGAAGACATTTACCAAAAGGGAAAAGAAAAAAAAAAATAAAAGCTCTGTGTCCTTTGAACTTGTGTACTACGCCTGTCTGTGTCAGGGCTGGCCTTTACAATACTTTGTGAAAAACTTTTAATCAATAACCTAAAAACTATGCTTTGGATGAAAGTAGTAATATTAATAACAATTATTAATAATATGGAAACATGTAAAGCAACTAAACAATAAAAAGTGTCTGCAGTTTGTGCAAAACGCCGTAAATGTTGCATTGGCACTGTATGTTATTTGATTTGATGTAATTTGAAATAAGTGGAAAAGGAAATGAAAATTGTCAGTAAGTGCTTTGCGACTGTGTGCTGCGTGAAAGATGCTGTATTAAACAAATACAGTATTGGCTAATAACAGTTTCATGTAAACAGCAAAATTAATAGTTGCTGCTTAATGATAACATATTATACATTTCCAATGTTATTATTAAAGGGAATTTATAAATATTGTAATAAACATATAACTCCACTCCTAATGATTTTCATTATGTTGGGGAAGATTAAATGTAACTTCTATGGTGGAAAAACTTTCCTGTTTTTAAAGAAGTCACTCACAAGACCAGATGAAAATGAACAATTCTTTATTTGCAGTCTATGGAGTGTGCAATCAAGAAAACAATTCACTCCCTTTTATACTTTCCTATTACCATTACCTTATCGAAATACATCACATCATCTGATTCTTAATGTGCAGAATCCTATCATCTTAGCCAATTGACTACAGCCGCCAGTAACTTTGTATACATGTCGATTCTTCCATTATTCTAAACATCGCTTCGTTAATAGGGGTGTCCTAAGGGTTTTCCCATTGTACTTATCACTACAGTAATCCCTCCTCCATTGCGGGGGTTGCGTTCCAGAGCCACCCGTGAAATAAGAAAATCCGTGAAGTAGAAACCATATGTTTATATGGTTATTTTTATATTGTCATGCTTGGGTCACAGATTTGCGCAGAAACACAGGAGGTTGTAGAGAGACAGGAACGTTATTCAAACACTGCAAACAAACATTTGTCTCTTTTTCAAAAGTTTAAACTGTGCTCCATGACAAGACAGAGATGACAGTTCTGTCTCACAATTAAAAGAATGCAAACATATCTTCCTCTTCAAAGGAGTGCGCATCAGGAGCAGAGTCTGTCAGAAAGACAGAGGAAAGCAAACAAATCAATAGGGCTGTTTGGCTTTTAAGTATGCGAAGCACCGCCGGTACAAAGCTGTTGAAGGCGGCAGCTCACACCCCCTCCGTCAGGAGCAGGGAGAGAGAGAGAGAGAGAGAGAGAGAGAGACAGAGAAAAACAAATAGTCAAAAATCAATACGTGCCCTTCGAGCTTTTAAGTATGCGAAGCACCGTGCAGCATGTCGCTTCAGGAAGCAGCTGCACAGAAGATAGCAACGCTGAAGATAATCTTTCAGCATTTTTAGACGAGCGTCCGTATCGTCTAGGTGTGCGAACAGCCCCCTGCTCACACCCCCTACGTCAGGATCAGAGAAAGTCAGCGCAAGAGAGAGAGAAAAGTACGTTGGGTAGCTTCTCAGCCATCTGCCAATAGCATCCCTTGTATGAAATCAACTGGGCAAACCAACTGAGGAAGCATGTACCAGAAATTAAAAGACCCATTGTCCTCAGAAATCCGCGAACCAGCAAAAAATCTGCGATATATATTTAAATATGCTTACATATAAAATCCGCGATAGAGTGAAGCCGCGAAAGGTGAAGCGCGATATAGCGAGGGATCACTGTACATCATAATAGGGACGTTTGGGCTTTCTCACTATATTGTTCTCACTTATTAAGGGGGTGTTCATTACACATCTACTTCATTTTAACCTTAGCAGCTATCTTGGTGGCTCCTCTACATTAGACAAAAGCCTCAAATGCGTAAGCTTTAAGCCACGTTTAGTTAACCCTTTAGTTACCTTCAATCCTTTTTCCTTATGCTGTTTATAATCAATTGTTACAACTTCATTTAAGTATATGCTTAAATTAAACTGTAAAAATGATCATTTATTGATTAAAAATACTTAATTAAAATTCTGTACTACTCATATTTATAATGTAAAAGACATACTGTATTAGTGCAAAATTTACTTAATATGAATTCACTTTATTGAATTAATAGCTGTTTTATAGATTCTGTCTCATGTATCTGAGGAGCTGGGTCTGGTTTTACTTCTGCAGAATAAACTTTACCGCATTTTTACAACAGAAAACAAGGATTGATATATTGAATTCCATAAAAGAATCAATGCAGCTTCTTATATTCATTTTTGATTTAGAATAAAGTCTACTCCATTGCTGACATGAGAACCTCAAAGGTATAGTGTGCTTTTTTAATTATTGCAGACAAATGTAAAAGCTTATAAATATATGTGACAGAATATTTATCTTTCAGTTTCAATGTGTCATTGGCACTATGGCAAATTTAAGTTAGCATTCCAAGGGAACACTAGGGAGGTCAAGGGAGCATCCCATTTCTGTCATTTTCATCAGATTTCTTTGAGTTTCCCAGTTAGTTCATGCATCCTAATTTTATAACCTTGACTCCCTCGGTAGCCTATACATCTAATAAAATACACTAATAAATCTCACATTCTACCAGAGTAAGCACTCTTGCTGCATACTCAGCTCCCTCAGTTGACTTTAGCACAGACTAAAAAAGATTTGTGTTGTAGCATAGGAAGCATTTACTTTATCGGATAGCATATTACTGCAAGCATGTCTTTGCATAATGTGCAGTAAAATCATGACTAATTTGTTCCAGTATTAGATAGAGAAAAAACAATTGAGAAACAACAAGACATGGTGGCAGGTGCTTCAGGAGTTTAAGATTAATGCAATATTTATTTGTGTTAGAGCTCTTAAGTATTTGATTACGTTTATGTGAAAATTTTTATTTGTCAAGATAATCCATTAAATCCTTAAAACAAAACACAGTATATGCAATACAGACATTATTGTAAACAAATAGAGCATAGTATATTAAGATAGTATATTTGGTAAAGTTACTAATTTTTCAATTTTTTGTCCAGTTTTATAGATTTTAGCATTATTTTGCAAATACTGGTCCTTCTATGAGATATTATTTTAGAATATTAGTGGCTACAGACTAACATGAATTAAACTCTATTAATTTTAAGAAGTTCATAATTCATAAATACATAACGCAAATTAAAACCAGCAAGCTGACAGTGCTTCTTCAAAGCTTCAGATCCTTGGATTCAGTTCCCAGCCAGCACTTATCTTTGTCTATGGAATTTTCCTTACATTTGCTACAACATTTTAAAATTGTGCATGCTGGGATAATTCATGACTTTAAAATACAGGAATCCAAGATTAGATCCCGCCTTGCATCAAATACTGCCAGGGTAGGCTCAAGCTTTCAAGAATTATTTGGGAAATGAAAAGTCACTACATATCATGTTATTCCTGTAAAAAAAAACAAAAAAACTCATCTAACTATGGAAGTTTTCTAACAATTATGACTTAGCAGAGTGAAATATTATAAGAATCTCATAATCATGATTTAGCATCTCATAATCATGAGATAAGGATCTTGTAACTGTGACTTAGTGTATCATTATAACAAAATAGGATCTCGCAATAATAAGATAAGATCTCATAGTTACAAGATCATATGTGATTTTATCTTGAAATTATGATATAGTAAGTCATAACTATTAGATTCTATCATTTATGTACAAGATCTTATCTCGCAATTATGAGATACTAAATCGCAATTGTGAGATCCTTATCTTATAATTATGGGATACCAAATCATAATTATAAGAAAACATCACAGGGTATTGTTTCTTTAGTAAATGCAATGCAATTCTGTATCTATCCACTCATTTTCTTATTCATTTAAATCCAAATTTAAAGTTGATATGGACAATCTCACGCTGAACCAATTTAGTATTACCAGTCAAAATAAAAGGTAAGTTTTTGGTATTTTGAAGGAAAACTGATCTAACTTGAAAAAAAACTCCTTGCATAAACATGGGGAGTGTGTAAACTGTAGTAAGACAGTCCTCAGCCTTGGATTCAAACCCAGGCTTCTGTACGTGTGATGAAAAAACAGTAATATCTGAATAATCATGTTGCCAGGAAAATAAAATACTCTAGAATAATATTTTCAAAAGAAACCTTGATTACTTTGAAAAAATATACAATATGGAATATATACATGATTGGTTTCATCATTATGGCTATAAGGTTCCTTTAACCCTAGACTGAAAAAAGTGGGTTAAGATGTTAGATGGATGAGAAATGGCTACTTTTAGTAAGTAATTAAGCCCTATGATTTTAACTTCTATAATGATTGCAATATTGAAGTTTAGATGTACATAATTTGAAAATGCAGCATTTTCAATCCAACCCATAAAAATGAGAACATACAACATAAAGAGCAATGAAAAGTATTCAGGCACCCATAATCTATTGATTAAACATAATGCTAGAAATATCGTAAACCATTGGTATAAAGAGTCAGTTTGCAGCAATTCCACAAAATTACCTTAGCAAGCCTAAGAATTTGGCTGTTTGATAATGTAATGTTTCTTAAGGAGTTTCTTAACTACATAGTTTATAAGCAGGTAATAATCACAGATCAGTTCAAAACACTTAAGACTCTGAAAATTCCTGTGAGCACAATCTACTTAATAATAAAGATGAGTATAATACCACACATGTTTAGACCATCTTTCTAACTATGCTGCAGGACAGGAAGAACTCTGGTAACAAATGCCATTTTGAGTCCAACAGCACCATACATTAGATAGCTTGTTCCATGGTTCAGGAAGAAGAACATGAATTAATAAAACTAAGATAAAACAGTGAAATTAACAAATAATCCAACACATTTTCAGTAGGATATTATGCACGTGTAGGAAATTAATTTTTGGAAATATTAGATAAGGAAATAGAAGCCTGGTGTTATTGTCAGTGTCATTGAAATTTTTGTTACAAATAAAGGAACAACAAATTTTGTTACACTTGAAATTTTTTTTTATTATTATTACAGTTGAGTATTAATAAAGAATGTTACTTAATATTTTAAAGGTTGTGCTGAATATGGTCACCACCAGCAGCAATACAAATGTCTGTGTGCATGTTTATAAAAAAAGACTTCCACGATAATTGCAATGCTGATTTTTGAGTTCTTCTTTCCATATATTCCGCAATGTCAGTAACAATATTTGGGGTATGGATAAAAGGGTTTCTTGGTTTCAGTACAGTGGTCACAGAACTAGTAATACAAAACATTTTCAATAATTTTTGACCTGTGCTTTGTGCAGTAGCACTTACAATATATTTTCCCAAAAATCCCTCATGCCCAGGACCTTGTATGAACACACAGCTCCAGAGGTGAAATACGCTGTTCCACACACACCAGAGTTACTATAACTGTAATAAAAAATTGGAACAACTCACTTTTCTGCAAGTAAATCCTACAGAAAATGTCTGTTTGCAAATGAATGCACTATTGCCATGTAATTAAGGTACTGATAAGCGACAACAAAAAAATTTCACTATCTTCAGTTTGCATCCAAGAACCCATTGTATGTCATGAAAACAATTTCTGCTTTTTTCAATACCATTATAAATCTATTTTTTCCTTCCAGGAAGGATGGATCTCTGGATTCATGTACCTCTAGCCATTTTCTGGTCATATAACCAACTTGTACTAGAAGGAACCAGCACTGATAAGATATGTAATGCGTTTTCAATCCAGTGTAAACATACCTTGTGTTTTTCTTTTTCTCAGAGGAGACTGTTGGCTTGTCAGCCTGCCATATATCATCCATGACTAGGCATGAATTTACATTCTAAAATACTGATTTTGGCACAAACGTTGCACTCAGTTGTTGATTGATTTACTGTAACCCTTCTTTATTACACAAGTCATATCAGTCTTAGTTTTTTGTCAAAGTACTAGATATGATTTGGAAGGTGGGCAATTCTCAATACACTTTCGACACCTGTGCATGACAACCTCACTATCATGCTCCAGTCCAAGTCAATATTTATGCTTACCTATTTTTTCTTTGAATTATAACACATACAAAAAATTGTTACTAGCCTACTTGGTTTAATTATTACTGTGTATATTTTTGATAACCATGATGACCCTTAACTTTAACCTTCAATTAAGCAGGTTTAACAATGTTGTGCTGTGTTGTGTTGCTCAAGGAAGGGCTGTTCCTGCCTTGCACCCAGTGCAAGATAGAAAAAGGCTCCCTTGAAACCCTTAACATAATTAAATGTATTTAATAGTGGATGAATAGAAGTACTTTTAATGTTTTGTGTTTATCTTTGAGATACAGAGTGAACCTGGTTCGGTTTAAGTAGGATGATTAAACAGTAAGGTGATGGGCCTTGTTTAATAGAATCCTCAGCTATGAATATGTTAAAGTATTTCATTATGAAATACTAAAAAATCCTGCCAGTAATTTAAAAACTGCAGATTATTGATAAAGGCAGACTTTCTAGCATTTGCCTTTTTGGCACAGGCTCTCCATCATTGTGTTCCTTTAACAGCAGAAAGTAGAAGAGAATTGTTTTTTATGGCAGCAGTTTCATAGTGAGTGGAATGTGATTTCTTTCCTCGAGGACATTCACTCTTCTTGATCTGACAAACAACACTTCACTCACATTGTTCCTTCACCTTCAGTCGTTTCTGAAGATTTATTTTATAGTAAATTGTTTACAGATATCTGGCTTTCAATCAAAATGAAAACTTCTTCAGCCAAACATCATTTTTTTGGTAATTGTTTAGTTGCTACCTTAAACTTACAGAATTTCTTTTGTCAAACGGATATTGCTACCTAGTATATTTATGTCAAGTAACATTCTCTAATGAATTGTACATGTAATAAATAAAAGATGTTCATCAACAGCAACAACAACAATTTATTTCTTGCATAGCCCAAAATCACACAAGGAATATTGCAATGGTCTATGACAGGCCCTGTTTTTTGATAGCCCCCCAACCTTGACTCCATAAGAAAACAAGAAACAACTCTTAAAAAAAAGACCCTTGCAGGTAAAAAAATGGAAGAAGTCTTGGGAATGGCAATTCAAAGAGAGACCCCCTTCCAGGTAGGTTAGGCATGCAATGGGTGCCAAAAAATAGGGTAAATACAATAAACTAAACATAGCAGTTCCTCTTCAAAGAAGTAGACGGCCAATCTATCATTGCCACCTCAGAAATACAATACAATAGTACACACTACAAGACAAAATGCCAGAATAGATTATACCACTTACTAAATACGGAGCTATCATTATGAGGATACAGATTTGTTCAAATACAAACAAAATCTGCTAACTGTAGAACTACAGCCAGATTGTAGAAGAGTAGTCAGCCAAGCAAAACAGTCAGTGTTCCTTTATCAGTGATGACTTTTCTGTAGGCAGGTAAACAACTTGGCAGAACAGCACTGACACCAAGTGCCACGTTAGAATACAGAGAACCAGAATATGCAAGCATTAGTAACAGTTTATAAATATCATACAACTTATATTTTAGTACAAATGACTAACAACAGAGATGCAATATGCACAGCGGATTAGCAGCTCTACCTGGGGTATGTAAATAACAGTATGACCTCCCAATGTTATATTATTAATCCTTGGAATCATAAGCAGACTGCCATCTTGAGATCTTAATGTGCGCCCTGGTTTGTAAGTGATAAGTTCAGATACAGTAAGTAAGCAGGACCTTTGCCTTTTAAAGTTTAATATGTTAAATGAAGGATTCTGAAATCTGTTCTAAACTTAACTCTTCACACTTGCTCCTGATTAAGAACTGGAGTTATGTGTTTATATTTTCTTGTAATAATTCTTGCAGCAGCATTTTGAATTAAACTGAAAGGCGTATAAAGAATGATTTGAGAAACCAGTGACCACCACATTGCAGTAGTCAGTTCTACTAGAAATAAATACGTGATTTAATTTCTAAGCATCCTGCATATTTAGAAAATGCTTTAATTTTCCAAAATTTTAAGATGGAATAAACATGTGTGGAATAGTTTTATAATGTTCGCTTTAAATGAAATGCTATAGTCAAAGATAATGCCTTAATTGCTCGCTGACTCAGTAAATCTAATGGTGGATCCAACTGAGTTAAATAATGGGAAAATATTGTGGTGATCAGCATCATTCCCTCCTTTAATTAATATTTCTCTTTTATTTGTGTTCAAAGACATGTAGTTCTCATCTATCCACTCCTTTAACTCACTAATATATCTAATTAAGGACAGCATTGGAGAAACGTTATTTGGTCTAAAAGAAAGGTATAACTGGATGTTATCTGCATACAAGTGAAAATTAATGCCAGTGGAAGCATGTAAAGTGAAAACAGTAAAGGTCCTAGTACTGAGCCCTGCAGGACACCATATACAGTATTACTTCTTTGTATAATGATGGAGTACATTTCTGCATGTACTGGAATTGATTTGATAAATAAGAACTAAACCAGACAAGGACATTGCCTGTAGCCCAATGTCAGATTCCTGTCTGTGTAGTAAAATAGAATGGTCAATGGTATCAAACGCTGTGCTTAAATATAATAACATAATTACAGTGGAATTTCCTTCAGCAGAGGATATCTGAATGTCATTTACAACACGTGTTACTGCCATTTCTGCACAATGACTGGTACGGAAGCCAGCCTGGAATTTCTCAATTAAATCATGTGTCAGGTGAGAAGTTGATTGGCAACTACTATTTCAAGTATTTTAGAGAGAAAGGGTAAATTTGAAATCAGTCTATAGTTATTAAATATATATGGGTCTAGCTCTGAGTTTTTAAGTAATGGTTTGATAACTAAAACATTTAGTGCATCAGAAACTGTACCATGCAATAAAATGAGCTATTGATAATGGTAGAATAGGTGCTACAGGAACATCCATGGAGTTTTTTTTTTACTAGTTTTGTTGATACTGAACCTAGGGAACAAGTAGTAGGTTTCATTTTAGAAATTACAGTTACGACTTCTTGTTCTGTTACAAGATTAAAATTAAAATTAAAAGATTAAAGTGGTGAATGCAAGGCGAGACAGGGTTTGCCAAGCTAGTAGTAGGTCTGCACTGTGATGCTGAGATCTGGAGTCTTGTATTTTTGATTTTCTCATTAAAGAAGTTCATAAAGTCTGTAAGGGCAGCACGGTGGCGCAGTGCTGGCGCTGTTGCCTTGCAATTAGGAGACCTGGGTTCGCTTCCCAGGTCTTTTTTTTAATGAGGAAGTTGAAAAGAACACCTACACTACATAGCAGCAATCTTCAAAATTGAGCTTCATTTAAAGGGAAGGATTTTAAAAGAAAACATGGATAAAAGAAGGAGTGGATCCTCACAAAGGGAGGATGAGGTGTTTTTCTCTTGTCTCAATAGTGATGACAGCTGGTTTCTCTTGGAAAGAAGATACTGTAATCACAACCTGACTCTGCCTGGGATATCAACAATAAAAGGAGGATCTCATGACCCACAAAGGAGAAGGGAAAGATTCTGTAAGACAGTAGAAGAAATCAGGAACAGGATTAAGACCAAAATAAAGATCAAGTTAATTGGGATATTTCAAAGAAACATTAAATTAATATGATAACTATTGCCAGATCTTTATTTGAACAATGTAACCTGAGCATTTTGTCAAAAAATAAATGGGAAGCTTAGTTGGTGGTCCAGAGTTTTTAGTTGTTTTACAGTATTGTAAACATTATAAATTCAGATATTAAATTGCTATGCTTATCTTCCACTTAAGCTTAGAGAAAACTTTAATGTGTTCATCTTCATTTACAAATGGGTTATTCCTTCTCTTTATATATCAGAATGTATTCATGCCAATTACCCAAAATTACCACTACTTCCAGATATGTTTAAAATATCAAATAGAAATTGAAATTTTTGTAAAAAATTTATGAGGAATGACCTGGAGAATAGATGTGGTCAAAGTAGTAAGCAAAAGTAGTAGCCAGGGAGTCAGAAAGACAATTGTCGAAACTTCAATTGTTAACCAAAAATCAGACTCAATAATATTCTCATTTAATTTCAAACACCAGGAGTCACCAAAACAAGAATCATTAGTCTCAGTATATTTATCCAATCTCAGATAACCCAGGAATGCACATGCACCTTTATACAAAGGCACATTCCCAGTGCACCACTAGATACATTGCCGATTAGGGATGGGAATCGAAAACCGGTTCTTGTTGAGAACCGGTTCCCACTGTTTCAATTCCTTGGAATTGTTTGCCATTTTTGCAAACGATTCCCCTATCGATTCCAGTCGCCTCGAATGACGTCACCGCGTTGCGTAGCGTCATTTACCCAGCAGGAAACATGGCGCCTAAGCGGCACAAATGCTCAAAAGTTTGGTTATACTTTACGAGAAAGGATGACAACAGGGCAACTTGCAATACTTGCAAAGTAGATATTTTATCAAAGGGAGGAAACACTACGAATATGCAAAAGCATTTGCACACAAAACACGCGATAACCTTAAATGAATGTTGTGTTTTTGATCCGCTCCAGACTAGTGAATCTCTACCCAGCAGCAGCGGTAACATTTGCAGGTCCTCTCCCGTTAATACGGCAGGTAACTAATCAACTAACATTGCATATTATGTTAGCGCGATTTGCCTTATTGCAAAACCTGCTATTACTGTGCATTGCATTTAGATGACCATGACGAGAGAGACAGACGGAGTCTGGCTGTCTCAGATGCTGGCAGTTCTCGCTGCAGTCTACCGGTAGCTTCTCCTTTCACAGAGGCGGGGAAAAGTAAAATGACACAGGCCAGGATAGACGAATGTCACCGAGTAGTGAATAAGTTTGTGGTAAAAGGCTTGCACCCATTTGCCACAGTAGATGCCCCCGATTTTCGGTAAGTGAATGTGTTTAATTGTAGGCTAAGTCAGGGAATGTCAAATTTGCGTGTTCTCCTCTTACCAGATGTTTCATCCGTTTCCATTTCTGAGCTGAAACATGTGTTGAAGGCAGCCGTCACTGCAGATGGATGGACAAGTTTTAGTCAAGATCATTACCTCACAGTAACGCTGCATTATGTCAGGAATGGCCAGGCTCAAGAAAAAGTCCTCAAAGCCAAACCAGTGTACTAGGCACAGACAGGGACAGCTGTAGCAGAGGAGACTGATGAGATCTTGGAGGAGTATGGTATCAAAGACAAGGTTGTGGCAGCCACTGTTGATAATGCGGCCAACATGGATGTAGCTGTCAAAATAGTTGATGGTTGCAGAATTGCACTGTGCACAGTTCCATTGGACTTGAGTTGATTGTATTTGTTGCTGGCTGATGTAGTTTTATTTTTGAGTGCTCAGCTCATATATACTTTTAAAAAGGAGAGTGTAAATGTTACTGGACATTCTTGTGTAATTGCCACAGAATAATTTATGTTATACTTTGTTATTGCTACAGAAGAATATTTATTTTATTATTATTTTACATTTACAAATTTTTTTCTAGGGACCCCGTGGCACCCCATCGAGGAGCCGTAGGCTGTAGATCTCTTAAGATCTCACTGTTGGGTTTGTAAGGTCATGCTACTCCTAAATTTCTATCTTGTTCAAAGATAAGATATAAAACAAAGTTCTAAGTTAATCGACCTGTGTGTTCTCCTTTTTTAAAAATAAGAATCGATAGGAGAATCGATAAAGAATCGAATTGTTAAACAGAATCGAAAATGGAATCGGAATCGTGAAAATCTTATCAATTCCCATCCCTATTGCCGATGAAAATGGCCATGCCACAGATCAAAAATGTTGGTGCTAATGACAAAAACAAAATGGCAGTTTAAAGGAAGATTCTGACTATAAATAATTCTAAAATTAAAATCCTTAGGTCTAAAGACCTCCAAAAAGATTTATGAAGGATTTTTATCCCCACTTTGAGACATTCAAAAAATTAATACAGATGACATTTATAACACATTGCAATTGCCTGTTACTGTCTTTTCCATTATTTTTGTGTATTGTTGTGGCACTTTGTGCCACTGTCACTTTGATCAAGTTATTACCCTCGATCTTCAAACATATATTCCACCCGAGTCATTAACATTTGCATTCTTTCAGTTCTCTTTATTGCCAATACTTTTGAGGTATTTTAAATGTATTTGAGTAACAGAGTATAATTATGAAAGCAATCTCACATTGTAAAATGGGTCAAACTAAAGAAAAAAAAAGATTTTTTTGGTTTGCATGAATTGTGATATTAGAACTTTTATTGGACATTTTTTGTGTGTGTGTAGTAAATAAAAAGGCCCATTTAATTATATCAAATACTAGCAAAATACCCGCGCTTCGCAGCAGAGAAGTAGTGTGTTAAAGAGGTTATGAAAAAGAAAAGGAAACATTTTAAAAATAACGTAACATGATTGTCAATGTAATTGTGTTGTTATTGTTATGAGTGTTGCTGTCTTATATATATATAATATACACACACATAAACATAAATATACATATACATATATACATATCTACATATACACATATCTACATATACATATATATATACATATACACATCCACATATATATACATATATATATATACACATATCAACATATATATACACAGATACAGTACATGCACACACATATACATATATACATATACACATACATACACATACATATATATATATATATATATACACACACATACATACATATATACACACACATATATATATATATATATATACACACACAGACACATATACATATATATTTACATATCTACATATATACTGTATTTACATATCTACATATATACACATATCTACATATATATACACATATATATACATATCTACATATATATATATATAAATCTATCTAGACATACATACATACATACATACATTTACACACACATATATATATATATATATATATATATATATATATATATATATATATATATATATATATATATATATATATATACATATCTACATATATACTGTTTATGTAATTGTGTTGTCATTGTTATGAGTGTTGCTGTCATATATATATATAATACACACACACACACACATAAACATATATATATATACACATATATACATATAATATACATATCTACATATACACATATATATACATATATATATACATATGTCAACCGTTGTGGGCTCATCAGGCGTACACACTCAATGAGGGCGAAACACGTGTCGCGTACTCTTTGCATTTATTTGACAGTAAACTATTTCAACCATTCTATGATCTGCTCTTCACAAACTGAGGGCACCGTGGCGGATGTTAGCAGATTGCTGGCCAACCACAAGCGTTACCTGGTAGGTAACCACCCATACAATCAGATTGTGACACAGACTTTGAGTGCCGTGAATGTAATTACCCCGATCTACATGCTGTCAAATAAACGAACCACACGCCGTGGCGCAACATTAGGGGCATCGCCGCTGACGTCCGAGGTTCGATTCCCGAGAGGGAGTGCAGTGGAGTGTGTACGCCTGATGAGCCCACAATGAAGGCGAAACACGTGTCGCGTACTCTTTGCATTTATTTGACAGTAAACTATTTCAACCATATATATATATATATGTGTAGATATATATATATATATATATATACATACACATATCTACATACAGTATATATATCAAAATACCCGCGCTTCGCAGCGGCGAAGTACTGCTTTAAAATTTTTATGAAGAAGAAAAGTAAACCTTTTTAAATTGAGGTAAAATATACCACTAACAATTTGTTAAGGATCTGTTTTTTTGTGTAGCTGACTTCACACAGCCTGTCCGCTGTTTTATAAACGAACGTCATATAAGGTCTTCCTTTTTCGCTGCTTCGCCAACGGAAGCAGCCTTTTTATTTAATCTTGTTTTTACGATTGTTCTGTTTGAATACCAGTTTGTCAGTTCAGCACTCCAGTTGTAATATGACGAATCCGTGCAAGCACACTTTTGAGAATGCAACGTATAGTTGTACAGGAGAAAAGCAATCTTGCCTGAAATCAATGGCAACCTTTTGTAGGTCTATGAACTTAATTTAAACTTTAGGTTTACACGGTGCTTTGTTTCCGAAGTACCTGCACTCATGAATATGTCTGTATGCGTCAGTCGCTCAAATCCCCGCGGTTCGCACTGGTGAAGTTCTGCTTTTAAATTTTTATTAAGAAGAAAAGAAAACCTTTTAAAATTGAGGTAAAATATACAAATAACAGTTTGTTAAGGATCTGTTTTTTTGTGAAGCTGCCTTCACTCGAGTGATCACTTCGAGCTTTAAGCCTGAGAAATCACCCCGTAAATGCACACGTTTAATTGCACATCTGTTAATATGTATGCTTACACAGTATTAAAAGACACTCAACAATTACAAAGTATTAAAAGACACTCAACAATTAACGTCATTTACCTTCGTTCCCGCGTTTGACTCGTGCTGTAAATCTCTTCCTTGTTTTCACTTCACGTGATTACGTAGGAGGCGTAATACGTGATGATGCGATACGTGACTCCGCCTCCTCCATTAGAGTATATGGACAAAAAACAGGTTCCAGTTATGACCATTACACGTAGAATTTCGAAATGAAACCTGCCTAACTTTTGTAAGTAAGCTGTAAGGAATGAGCCTGCCAAATTTCAGCCTTCCACCTACACGGGAAGTTGGAGAATTAGTGATGAGTGAGTCAGTCAGTCAGTCAGTGAGGGCTTTGCCTTTTATTAATTAGTATGGATATAGATATCATTTTCCACAAAGGAAGATAAAAATACCTCTAGGTGCTGTGAAAGTGAAGTATATATTACATTAAATGAGTGACAAAGTTTAATGTAAGTATGCCTGCATTTGATAAACTTTGATAAACCCTCTCAGGTTCTGTGATAGAAGGCAATACTTTTGTCAATCAGTATTTATTTATTTATTAGTAACAGAGAAGCCTCATATAGTATTTGTGGTATTGGCTCATTTCATAGAGTTTCCTGAAACATCAGCAATATTTACATGATAATTATGAAAAGACTATTATTAAATTCAGACTGGTATATATACAAATCAAGAAATTTTAATGAGCTTACACTTTTAAAAAAAAGTTAAAAGTTCATTTTTACAACAGCTGAGCTGTAAAATAAGTTGGGATTTCATTTCTGTTGAGAAATCTGTTTATTTCAAATCATTGCTTCCAGTCCAGGAGCTATCTGAGAAAAAGCGAAAGAAACTAGAGGGATTTATTTACAAAAGAAACACTCTAACAGAAAGAAAACAGACGACCACAGAAAATTTTATGTAATTTAATAAAAAAAAAGTGTTTAAGACAAACTATAGGTGTGAAGAACTACTTGCCACAAGAAAATTTATTTTAAATGTACTCCTGTAAGGACATCCAACTTGTTAACCCCACAAATATTGTTATATTTCTAGGAAAGTTGCTTATTTGATTACATTCACTTTTCTAACACAACTCCTAAGGATGACAGCTTCCAAGTTTGCTGTTTTACGCAAAAAAGGAAGGGTATATTTTACATTCAATCTAAGTAAATGTCACTAAAGTTCCTGTGGTACACCTACAGTATGAAGAACAATAAGCACTTTTTTTACAATAAGGACATTTAGATTTCACTGTTTTCCTCATATGCCCTAACCGAAAATTGCAACACATGACAAGAAATACATATGATAAACAAATTCAAATTTTGCTTTCTGTACGGTGTCAGATACTCCCACAGGTAGTACATAGTTAACAGCAAAGTTTTATGCAGTTTAATGCAGTTTTTCAACAGTAACTTTATCATAGCTTTCCCTAAATAGTTTTGCTCTGTTAAGAATAATTCATCTGTTTTTTTATTTTCATTTATCCAAAATGTTTATTATTGTACTTCACCAAACAAATTCAAATTTATATTAAAGATAAATAAATTTTCAAAAATCATTTAATACCCATTTATGTCCAATTAGGAATATATAACTTTAATTGTACAAGACAAGTTACTGTCTCCATTACCTACTTTACAACAGTGCATGATACAACAGAATTAAAAATTAGAATATATGTAGTTTAAGCAAAAATTAAGCACAGTAATCAAATGATCAAAACATGGAAGAATGAAATGAGATGCAAGACACTGCACACCCAAAGAAGATTCTCACTTGAATGATTAATTGCTGTTGACTGTGAAGCTGTTTAAATGATACTGTATTTGCAGGATTTGAAATACAAACATATGAATTTCATAAAAGAGTTGCTCTCTTCTTTAGTTATGAATAAAAGTCAAATAATTTAATGAAAGTGACAGTAATTCTCTTCTCAGTCAGGCAGAAGAAGAAATGTGATAAAAAAAAAACCTTTTTTACACCAATAACAACTAAATAAATGACACATAAATGTTTTGCTTTAGGGATTTCTTTTTAAAAAGCTGGATTCTACAAGTACATAGCAAAGGCAATTTATTGAAAAACCTAGAATCAATCCTCTTTTGTGTCCCAATTTGTCTGCTATTACTGTACAATATTTGTATGTCATATCCTATAGCACTGTGAAGTTATACTGTTTGGTACAAGTTGCCCTCCTTTTCGGAAACATTGTGTCCATGTTTGGAAATATTTAGCCTCTTACACCTAAAAAAATCTTTCTAAACAAGTATTGCAGTTGCAGTTATATATTTTTATGTCTTAGAAAAAAAAAAGATATATATATTTATATACATATATATTTATATATTCTGAGGTCTGAGTTGCAGTCTGATTTATTTGGGTGGTAACCTACCAAGTAACGTTTGTGGTTGGTCGGCCAAGCAGCAAATCATAGATATGTTATGTAGTATCTGCCAAATAATACAAACAGTACACAACATGCACTTTAGCATCCCCTTACAGGGATGGAACCTTTTATGTTTACCGACTGGCTAACCAGCCACAAATGTTACCTAGTAAGAAACCACCCCAATAATCAGATTGTGATTCAGACTAAGAATGTAATACTCCGATCTTCACCCTGTCAAATAATTGAACTAGCCACCATGGCGCAACGTCAGCTGACGTCCGAGGTTCAATTCCCATAAGAGGATGCAAAAGTACATACACCCGATGAGCCCCAATAAGGGTGAAACACGTGTTGTGTACTCTTTGTATTATTTGGCAGATACTGCATAATATATCCCCTCCTCGAACCACCACCTTACCGTGGTGGAGGGGTTTGCGTGTCCCAGTGATCCTAGGAGCTCTGTTGTCCAGGGCTTTATGCCCCTGGTAGGGCCAACCAAGGCAAACTGGTCCTAGGTGAGGGATGAGACAAAGAGCGGTTATACAAACCTCCTATGACGAATAAAAAATTTGGACGGCGTTTTCCCTTGCCCGGACGTGGGTCACCGGGGCCCCCCTCTGGAGCCAGGCCTGGAGGTGGGGCTCGATGGCGAGCGCCTGGTGGCCGGGCTTGCTCCCATGGGGCTCGGCCGGGCACAGCCCGAAGAGGCAACGTGGGTCCCCCTTCCCATGGGCTCACCACCTATGGGAG